>NC_143574.1:25234112-25537741 GCF_054136105.1 Typopeltis vanoorti | reverse complement strand
ATAAGCTGCCAGAGTCTGTTGTGGGTGCTATGACAGGTGAATGAGTTCAAGGCAAAGTATGATAGATACTGTGTGAATGTCGAATAGTTGTGATGGACATGATGTTTAGGGCCTCCCTTGATGAGTCTAAGGACTCCTTTTGAGTCGCCTGTAATAATAATAATTATCAACCAAGGGCATCGTTGATACTGGCTGATCTATAGAAGTGCCAGTGTTGATTTTAATATATAATCTAAAGCAGTACTTCCCAAACTGTGGGCCGCAGCCCCCTTGGGTGCCATTATTTTTATTGAGGGGGCCGTGAAATAATGAAAAACAAATTTAAAATGTTTTAAGACTAAGTGTTCCATGTCAAATGTGTATGAAGGATGCTAAAAATGTAATATTCACATTTGATTTTTGCAATATTCGCTGTGTATGTTTTGCATTGAATATAAATACAATAAATATTATAATAATATATGTCTATTATGATTTTTTTTTTTGAAGGGGGTCGTGAAATATTTTAATTTTTCCAAGGGGGCCTTGACATCCATAACTTTGGGAAGCACTGATCTAAAGGATCAATAAAGGGGAAGAATGCAACTGAATGAGGAGTGGATCTGCCTTAATAATTTAATTCCTCTGTTGAAAAGCCCTTAAAAAGAGTCTTTGCATCACAGGTGGGATTTGAATTCAATTATTTTCAGTCAGAGGACATCAATACTTTCTGGTTGAATACACAAATCTCTTTATATTTTCAAGTATTGTAGATAAACTTATCGACAAAGCAGATTAAATGCAGATTACATGTTTTGTTAGTGTGTTTATTGGATATCTGAATCTGCAATATTTACATATCAGTTTAATTTCTTGTTTACAATACACATTGTAAACAAGAAATAACATGTTGTAACAGAGGCAACATGTTATTGCTTTTAGTTTGAATCTCTATTTTCACCAGTTATTCTGAAGATGTGTGTGATCTAAATAGAAGTATGTGTTGTCAAGACCTTAAATTGTTTACATTGTATTATCTAATAAAACTTCCAAGAAATAAACAGAATTTGTTAATATTTTAAAGAGAAAGTGATTTATTATGTTTTCTCAGACTTTGTTTAATGTGCAAACAAATGCAATGCTTTGAAGTAAGAAGTGATTCGCTTCTTTAGGTTCTTTTTATTAAAACACAAATGTTTCAAATAATATTTTTTATTGAAAGAAAAATGCTATAAAATGTATATCTGTATGTTCCAAAGCTATGGTTCTTCGTTAATAGTTAAATTATTGTAAAACTAATCCAAACAAAAAAAATTTTTAGCCCACCCATGGTCCAAAATATACTTAGGTTTATAATAACCACCTTTTGTGGGTAGGAACCACCCACACAAAAAATTAACAGTGTTAAAGAGTGTGTATTAAAAGAACAAATTTCATTAACTGCGTAAAAATTTATACACATTTTATTAAAATTAAACACCTGGGTGAAATAGCAGATGCTGTATTTGATAATTATTATTATTATTATTCAGGCCTCCATGGGGTCAAAAGACTCATCGTGGGAGGTCCTTCCTAAGAACATAAAGTCTGTCAAGACTCATCGAGGGGAGGTCCCCCCCTAAGAAACACAAAGTCTATCATACCACTCTTTAAACTCATTGACCATTCTCACTCCCACCACTCCATCAGGCAATGCATTCCACGGTTCAACCACCCTCCATGCAAAGAAACCACTCCTTACCCTCTTGCTCACAGTTTCCTTTCGTAACTTCCAGGGATGGCCTCTTGTCATCACTCCTTCCCACTGTTCAACCAAGCGAAAGAACTCCCCAGTGTCAACCCTGTAACCACCTCTCAACAGTTTAAAAGTCTCAATCATATCACCTCTCCTTCTATCCACCAAACTCTGCGGTCCACATTCCCTCAGCCGATCCTCACAACTATCCTTGTACAGTCCCGAAACCATCTTTGTCATCTGTCTTTGTATCCTTTCCACAGTTAATTTAGTACAAAGAATAAAAATAAATTTATTGCTTGCTGGAATGTGCTATATAACACATTGTGTACTTAAAATTCTAGAAATGGATATTTAGAGACAGCATAGAGAAGGAAGTATATGAACAGTAAACTTGATGTCAAGGCTATGGAATTGATGGTATATCACTGCATGTCTTGAAGAAATGTTTTCCAATGATTTAACAGCTTTAACTTACCTGTTTAACATGAGTCTTAGATTGGCCTAAGTTCCAAAGGAGTGGAAAGAGGACAAAATTAGTCTGCCCTCTTTTAAGGGGGGGGGGGAATGATAAGACTAAGGCTTTGAATAATAGACCAATTGCCCCTGATATGTGCTTGTCTGTCTGTCTGGTATTGTGGTCAAGGTGATGGAGAAGCTAGTGAGGACAAGGATTCAGAACTGGGTTGACAGCAGCAAAATTCTTTTTAATGGACAATATGGGTTTGTTAAAGGAAGATTGTGTTTTAGCAGTCTGCTTACTTATTATAACAAGGTGGCAAATGCATTGTACAAGAGGGATGCATATACAGTAGTATATTTAGATTTTGCAAAAGCTTTTGATAAATTGCCACATGACAAGCTAGTAGATAAATTGTAACAGATGGGGTTCCTATAACAGCCCCAAAATAGATCCCTCAGGCACACCACTAGTGAGTTTAGATTTTGCAAAACTTTTGCAAAATTTCCTCTTCTAGAACATCACTTCCCCATACACACTCGTAATGATGGCGGATACAAAAGAAAAAATGGTGAACCTAATAACCAAACTAAACATTATGGCTAAAGAATACAGCATGACCATAAATATGGATAAAACAAAAATCTTGATAATTGGAATAAATAAAAAAAAGTAAACTTCTCCTTGAATGGATCAACAATTGAACAGGTATAACAATTCAACTGTTTAGGCACCGTAATAACAGAAAATTTAGAGCATTATGACCGCTATTAATGATAGAATATTGACTGCATGGTCATTCAATAAGCTAGGTAAAATCTGGAAAAATAAATCTCCAAACCTATAAAAATAAAATTATATGATGCAATTATAATATCCATCATCATCAAGGGGGGTGTACAGGATATATATTCTTCAGAAACTTGGACTCTCAAAAAGACAAAGATATGAAAACTGGAGGTTTTTGAGATGAAATGTCTCAGAAAAATAAAACATAATGGACAGAAAAGAAAACAAATGAAACTGTAAGATGACTTAAACTATACAGACTTATTAATAGAAAACATTAAAAGAAGACAACTTCAATGGTATGGACATGTCAAGAGAATGCCCCAAAAGGCTACTCAACCTTGTTCTGTATACAAGATTAAAAGAAAAAAAGAAGACCAAGCACTAAATGGGTAACATCAATAAAGGTTAACTCCGGACCACAAACCTATAGACAGCTCATGAGCCACTCAAGAATCTGAGACTCCTGGAGGTTGTTCTGGAAACATGAAAGACTCAACCTGTCCCTGACAGAAGAGGACAGTAAGCAAGCACTAGCACAGAACCTTGAGGCACTCCACTGGTCACTTATTCTCTGATGTTGGCCTCTTAGCTGTCTGTCCCCCCCCCCTCCACATCCATGCCAAGTGTTTTATCTATTTCCCATTTGCTCCAACTTATATAATAGTTTTCCATGCAGCATTCTGTCGGGTGCCTTTGCAAAGCCCAGAAGTATCATGGTGTAACCATTTCCTTTATCCAATTTTGGTTTCACTTTATTTTAAGATGTGAACAAATTACTAACCCAGGACCTACTTTTTACACAGCTGTTCTATCCACTAGAGTATCATATTCCTATCGAACCATTCCTGAATTTTACCTTTAAAAATTTTTCTAATACTTGAACCACTTCTCCTGAGACACTAATTGGTCTGTAATTTGCTACTTCTGTCTTGTAGCTACCTTTATGTAATGGAACTTTCACTCCCTTGGAACATTGCAAGAACTGAGACTTATATTAAATTAAACAGTTTTTGCCAGAGGCAGTGCAAGTTCTGTTACCCATTCTTGTAGCACATGGGCGAACATACTTTCCAGTTCCACTGCTGTATTCACATTAATATTTTTCAATATGTTGAACACCTAGTTCATCTACCTTAATTCTCATATGCACCTCTGTCACATCAATAACTACAAAGTCTCTGCCTGGACCTTTGCATAGTGATCACTTTGTAGGTCAAATATTTCTTTTGCTTTAGTCATTTTCTTTAGCCTTGGCACCAATTGAGGTTATCCTTCCTTAATCATTCTTTCTCTTACTTGCCAGAAAGCAAAAAAAAAAAAAAAACTATTGGATTTACTTTGACCTGCTTAGATAAGTTTCCCTCATAATATGACTTAGCCTTCCTTACCATATTTATCACCCTTCTTGCCTGCACTTTTCATTAGCATACTGATTCACTTCTTTGTTTACACTTTATCAACAATTCTTTTTTTTGAAAGTTTATTTTTCATAGACTATAATAAATTTAGTTTAATCCTTTATCCAAATGAGAGCAAACAAAGTTTGCGCCTGAAAATATCTTCAGGACTGAATATGGTGTTGTACTATCTTACCTGGGTAAGTAGTACAACACCAGGCAACTCGTAGCAAAGGTGGAGCAAGATACCAACACTCCTAACCCAGTATCTCCCATAATGCAAAACACATCTCCTTGCAGATATGTATAATGTTATGCATTAAGGGATTGGCCACTACCCAGACTAGTTTCGACCTTTATTAGGTCTCTTCAGTGGGAGCCAGGCCCAGAGTTGGAGATACCAGGCAGAAGCAATAGCAAGGTCATCTTTACCTATAAGTGGCCAATCCCTTAATGCATAACATTATACATATCTGCAAGGAAATGTGTTTTGCATTATGGGAGATACTGGGTTAGGAGGGTTTGTAGCTTGCTCCACCTTTGCTACGAGTTGCCTGGTGTTGTACTACTTACCCAGGTAAGATAATACAACACCATATATTCAGCCCTGAAGATATTTTCAGGCACAAACTTTGTTTGCTCTCACTTGGATAAAGGATTAAACTAAATTTATTATAGTCTAACCAAGTGAAAAATAAACTTTCAACATCTTTCTCTAAATCCAGAGTAATTTAATAAAAAAAAAGGTGGCAAACCTTTTGGCAACTCCTATGGGTAAAGATGACCTTGCTATTGCTTCTGCCTGATATCTCCAACTCTGGGCCTGGCTCCCGTTGAAGAGACCTCAATAAAGGTCGAAACTAGTCTGGGTAGTGGCTAATCCCTTAATGCATAACATTATACATATCCGCAAGGAGATGTGTTTTGCATTATGGGAGATACTGGGTTAGGAGTGTTGGTAGCTTGCTCCACCTTTGCTACGAGTTGCCTGGTGTTGTACTACTTACCTAGGTAAGATAGTACAACACCATATTCAGTCCTGAAGATATTTTCAGGCGCAAACTTTGCTTTGTTTGCTCTCACTTGGATAAAGGATTAAACTAAATTTATTATAATTCTTTTTTTTTTTTTTTTTTTTTTTTTGGCAGCTTCTAATTTTTATTGTTACTCATCCATTTAATCCCTACTTGGTTTTATCCTCCTGATCCTGGTAATTTCTCATGCATTTACCACATTCCATGACCACTTCCAATGCATTTCTAACATTCTTTCCTCATAGCTTCTTATGCCATAACAATGCTCCAAGTAATTAGCTGGGTTTGTTGTAATTGTCAGATTTGTAGTTCCATATAAACCCTTCTTTGACTGAGAATTGAACATGTTGAACAACCCCCCAGAATGAGACAAGAGATGGGGTATGGCAACTCTACCCAATAAGAGGTAGAGTTGCCATTGTAGATCTTCTGATGCTGTTACAAGATCCAACACTCTCAAGCTCCTGATTCTTGTATCATATGCTGTTTCAGGTAATTATCCTATATTAACTGTACAAAAACCATTTTCATCTTGCATCATGCCTTTTCCTTCTTCAGATCTATATTACCCACCCCATGACAATTGGTCGGCCTGCACTCATATTAATCTGCTGATGCACAGCATCCACATGTTCCTCTGGATCCCTCAAAACTCCAGAAGTATCATGGTGTAACCATTTCCTTTATCCAATTTTGGTTTCACTTTATTATAAGATGTGAAGGTTGTTGGCTTCTATCCCATACCAAATAGCCTTATCAGATCTAAAATTCTATTTTTGTTGAAGTTTTTTAGCTATCACTAATTAATATCTCTCCTCTTGCTTTACTCTCTCTGTCATCTTTGCAAATATATCCCTTACTTTGCTTTACTCCCTCTGTCATCTTTGCAAATATATCCCTTACTTTGCTTTATTTCCTCTGTCATCTTTGTAAATATATCCCTTACTTTGCTTTATTTCCTCTGTCATCTTTACAAATATATCCCTTACTTTCTGTCCCCGTATCTATAATTTTCTGTAGGGTCTCATTCATTCTGATAATTTTTGGCCAAGTTGAGCTGACCAAGGCCAAAAATTCCTCTCCTTTAATTATGATACTTCTGGCATGAACTCTCCTTTCAACATCTCCTTGGGGGAGGTACAGTCACCTTGCATATTGTCATTACCATCCCATTCAGATTCAAAACTTGAAAAATACCCAGCTGTTTGTTGTTATTTCTACACGCATTTATCTTGGGGGGGGGGGGGGGCATGTTTCATTATAATCCTTTAATACCTTTAGTTTCCCTGATTCTGCATTTCTAATCTCTCACTAATTAACATTTTCTCCAAACTCCAAAAACATTCAAATGCTGTCCATCAGGCAAATACAAGTCCTTTCATCCATCAAATTCATTCCATTCATCTGTAAACTGCATGCCATTCATCCTGTACAATGTACAATCTTCTCATTGACTCATTAGCAATCATGGCCCTTCACAATTCTATCCTGTCATACTGAGGTAGCACACTCAATCTTTATCTCACTCTTCATTTCTACTTTTTTTCAACAACTTTCCTATCCTCTCTCGTATATTTCTCGCCTTTCAAGCTATTTGTGCCTACCAAAACAGTCTGCTCTTTCACTTCTATCTACAAACTGATAGCTTCACTAACATCCATGATCTTCACACCTGGGAAACTTGCTTTCATCTCTTTCTCATGAAGCACACCTCTTATTATCGAATCACCATACAATAGCTTCTCTCTACTCCCAGTTAACTGCACTTTTTCATTTTCCTTCCAGCTATACCACATGCCAATAATTTCTCCAATCACTCGAGTTCGTGTTTGTCCTGTGAAAGACTCTGCATAAGCGCACTCTCTCCTCACTGTCACTTCATCATCCATATTACTTTCGCCACTTCTTTCATACACTCATTCATATACTGTAAACTGTCATCTACTCCTTCCGCTACATCTTTGCAACATTTTCACTATCCTGCCTTATATCAGTAATATTAGTTACTTAATGCTCTCAACATGACCTTCATTTCTTTCATTCACCAAAGCATTTCTAACAGTCTCTCTCCACTCTTGTTTTTGTACCACAAACCATTCACTCTCAGCAATGAATACAATGAATGCACACTACATCACACTAAATTTGTGAAAATAAAATCATTGAATATTGAAGTCTTGCCACCATTTTTCTCATGTGCATTGATGCCATGTAAAATGCTTTTTAAATAGTATTATATAATAAGATTCATAATTAAACAAATTCACTCAACTACACAGTCAAAAATAAAGAAAGTACCACCAATAAAAATAAGCAATATTGCAAATATTTACTACTAATAATTTTAAAAATAAGGCTTATCTGAACAATGATTAACGCAAGCATCTGAAGTAGCATGATAAATGAGGGATTATTTATTTATTATTCTTTTTATTTTTTTGAGCTATACATGCTGCAGTCATTTCAGCATGCTTGCGTTAATCATATATTCTTGGGTTATGCATGAAATGCGGCAATTATACAAATATATGACGGTCCAGCTCGTCCTGTAAATTTTTTGTTGTGTTTATAAGTCCATTGGCTGAGCTGAATTCTGATTACCTTTTGTGCATTTATAGATAAATCATTTACAAATGTTGTATGCTTTGTGATCTTACGGACATTTAAATTTTATCTTGAAAAAAAATTAGCTATCTGTAAGATTTAAAGTTTTCAGTACTTTTCTGTAGATTCTTTTGAGAAGTTAAGTACAGTAGTCTGCTCATATTTCCTTTTCTGATTGCAAGCTCATTTAACTTCACTTACTGATAGGTATTCCCATACCATTTTGCTTCTATTTTCATTGATCAGTTTCAGATTACCTAGTCTGAGTTGTTTATTTGTAGCATGGCTCTACTATTTGAACTAAGTGTATTAAAACATGCTAATTCTGAAACGAGTATAACTGAAAATATAACAAAAATAGTCATTTTATGTTAACTAATACACACTTGCTTTATTTAATTTTTTTTACACCTACTCTCCATCAATAACATTTATTTTCATTATAAAGCTACAACACTGAGTGGATTACCATTCCATAAAGGTTTTCACCTAATTATAAAAACATTTGTTTGTTCTTTTCTCCATCCATAATATTAATCTCTTTGCATTTACCCCCCCCCCACTTTATCTGCATCATTTAATGGAAGACCAGTATATAAATTTTCAACCCTAACTAAAAATTTAAGCAATGAACTAATTTACAAATTAGTTCATTGCTTAAATTCTTAAATCACTCATCACTAAACTGAATGACAAATTCAGTTTAGTGATGAGTGGGTGTTGGGTATGCATGAAGTGTAACATGCTAGTGGATCACGAGGCTTGTTTGAATTAAAGTAGAGAAAATGGCATAGTAAGCAAAATGGAAGACAGAAAGAGTGTGTGTGACTGTTGAGAAAGTGTGCAAAACTGTTGGTGAAGGAAAACAAGTGCAACTGACAAAGTGAAAAACAGTATGCATTTAACAGTAAGATGATGAGCAGGCCTGATGATAAGATAAGCATGTGCAGTTGGCAGTAAGACAAGTGAATGATAGCAAAAAAAAACTGATACAAAGATTTGAAGGTTCTGGATTAGATGTGGAACTTGTCATAGACCCAGATATGAATGGTTGTTTATATATATCTTCTGCAAATTATTGTTTGCAGATGATGCAACATCACTTGACAATTGTTAGAATAAGTGAGACATGATTGGATGAAAATGACATCCTGACAGGAATAGAGATGGAGGAGTATGATCTTTTTCATAAAGATGTGAAAGATGAAATTAAGCGAATTGAAGTGATGAATTCAAGGTGAATCAGAGCGGGAGTGAGTGAGAATTATGGAAATGATAGAAGAGGAGAGAATAGAAACAGTACAAGAGAAGGAATGAGAGAGTTATGGGAATGATAGATGAGGAGAGAATAGAAACAGAAGAGAGGGAATGAGAAGAATGCAAGGGGTGCCAGGGATAGAGAGAGAGAGATGGCAGGTAAGTAGGGGGAGTGCAGAAAGAGAGAGATGCAGATGAGCAATCAAGGAACAGAGTGGTAAGAGGTGTGATGTATGGAAATTCAATGATCTGTGGTGTGCAAGATAGGATGCCAGGGGACTGTTTGCCTGGAGGAACAGTAGAAAGTGTGGCTATGGCAATTAAGTGGGGTGAAAGGGTGGATGATATGATTGTGATGGTGGGGCACGAATGACTTGAGAGGTAGAGTAAATTGGGTGGTAAGAGATCTGAGAGTCATGTTTGAAGTTGCACAAAAGAAAACTCAGAGAGGGAAGATAGTATATTTCCAGGTATGACAATGACAAGCTGAATAGAAGAATGTTAATAATGAATAACATGATAGTCAGAAGAGAGGCTTGGAATATGTTGCTGCTTAAGGGGCATTTGAGGACAGAAACGAACTGTATGCAAGAGACCATTTGCATTTGAATGAGGAAGGATGTATGCATCTGGAGCGTTGATGTTCTCTGAACAAGTTGGTGTGCCGATGCAGGAAAACTAGAATTACCAGGATGGATGGTAGCAGAGGTGGCCTCTTCTGGGAATAGGTGCTTGGGAGAAGGGGGGAATACATCAGGTAATGCTGAGTCCAGGGGAGTATGCAAGAGATAATGCTAGGTATAGAAACAGTGACATTTTATGCTTTATACTAATGCCAGGAGTATCTGGAATAAAGGAGATGAATTGGTGGTGCTGATAGCATCAGCCTGTCCAAAGATTATTGGGATCTCTGTGATGTGGTTGAGAGAAGGTGATATAATAACAGAAATGAAGTAGGAGGGTTTTTCGACAGGATGGGAAGGGAAAATGCAGTGGTGGAGTACTGCTTATTATTAGTGATGACATGCCCTCTGAGAGCGGAGGCTTTGGAAGGCAGTGACACTAATAACACATATGGTGTGAGGTGAGCAAGACAGGATATTTAGTGGGTGTTGCTACAAGCCAAGAAGCACAGGGGGTAGGGAGCAGTAGATGTTTATGCAATTCAGCTTGCAAAGTGCAAGAAGAATGATTGCTGTGGGAGATTTTAACTACAGCAGTATAAATTGGGAAGAGGAAGTAGATGCATGAATGCATATAGTAATAAGGGAATGGAATTTCTAGAATTCTTGAGGGATATATGTTGTAGGCAACATGTAATAGAAGGAACACGAGGTTCAAGAGTTTTGGATTTGGTCATAGCATCAAAAGAAAAGAGCTAATTATAACTGAGATGGCATCTCTTTCCCCGGTATTGGAGAGAGAGTGACCATGTTGCTTTGACTTGGAAGATGAATAGACGTGCAGGAGTATCAAAGAGAAAGGAATGTATGTGGAATTATAAAGTGGGTGATTATAATCGTCTTAGATATCAATGGGGAGAGGAATTGGAAGAGTGAGATATCATTAGTGCTTGCGAAATTGTGAAGGAATATTTGTTAGCAGCTATAGTAAGCTGTATTCCATGAGTGAAGAAGAGGACACAATTTGGTGTAAAGTGGATGACAAACAGTATCAAACAGGAGGTGCAGGTGAAAAAGAGGTTATGGAAGAGATCTACTCTCTCTACCCCTCTCATATCTGATAGGTATCAGATATGAGGGGGGGGGTAGAGAGAGTAGATGCATGAAGAATATAAGACTCACTCTAGGAGAGTGACTGGTATGTTAAGGAAGGTGAAACTGGAATATGAGAAGAGATTGGCCCTAAGATCCAAAGAAAATCTTAGGGAATTTTACATAGCCAGAATATGCCTTTCCCTCATCAACTGTTGATGAGGGAAAGGCATATTCTGCCATTTTTTTGGATTTTGCAAATCCATTTGACAGGGTACCACAGATTAAGTTGATATCTAAGTTGCAGCACAGGTTTAGATATCAGGTTAGTGAACTGGATTCGGGATTGGCTATCTGATAGGTATCAGAGAGTTGTGTATGGTGGGGCAATATCAAGGAGGCAGAAGATTACAAGTGGTGTCTCACAGGGCTCAATACTGGGACCTGCATTGTGTAACCTTTATATCAATGATGCCAGTGGATTGCAGGGCGATATTCAGTTGTTTGCAGATGGTGGGAAGCTAGGAAGGGTTCTTAGTAATAGTGCAGATGTGGCAGCCCTGCAAGAGGATATGAATTATTACCCATCTGGACAGATGGGTAAGCATATGGGGTGTCAGCTTAATGCAGCAAAATGTAAAGTCTTGAAGTTTGAGATACATCGATGGGAGGCTGCATACTGTGTTCCAGGAGCTGTACTGGAGGAAGTAGGGGAGACGAGATCTGGGAGTGATGATTGATTGAAACCTGAAATTCAGAGAACATATTGCAAAAGGAAGGTAACCCAGAGGATTACTGGAATACTGAGAAGGACACACCTGTGGAGATAAGAGTTGTCGTTCCATTGTATAAAGCCCTGATCAGACCACACTTGAACTATTGTTCTAAAATTTGGTCTCCCAGGATTTGAAGGGGATAAATTAACTGTGGAAAGGATACAGAGGAGGATAACAAAGATGCAGTGGTTAAATTCGGCTGGGGCCCTCCAGGGATTGGCCCTGGAACTTTTTTATTCACCAGGCCTGGACCCAGAACATTTTTCTGTTTTGTGACTTTTCTGCCTTTATGGCAATTATACCAACATTATTGTGTTATTATTCAACAATTGTTTACAGTTTTGAATGTGTATATTATTATTATTCTTTATTATTATTATTTGACAACTCCAGGGAGTCCAAAGACTCATCAAGGGAGAGTGTGCCAACAGCATTGAACGATTGAACCCTTTCAACTACTAACTGTGCTCAAACTTGCTTAACTTTTTGCGTGAGCCAACTTACTGTGCTGAAACTTGCTTAACTTTTTCTGTGAGCCATTAGTAGCAGAGGCTCTACCAATCGACCAACCTTTGCTAGCAAAGGTTAGTAGATAGAAGAGTTATGTGAATGATAGAAGAGGAGAGAATAGGATATCAGTGGAAGAGAGGGAATGAGAGTTATGGGATTGATAGAAGCAGAGAGAATGGAAACAGTAGGAGAGAGGGAATGAGAAGAATGCAAGGAGTGTTGGAACCAGGGATAGAGTGATGTCAGGAAGGCAGGTAATTAGGAGAACACAGAGAGAAAGTGTTAAAGGAGAGAGGGTGAGGGATGCAGGTGAGCAATTGAGGAACAGGGTGGTAAGAGGTGTAATGTATGGGAACTCAGTGATCTGTGGTGTGCAAGATAGGATGTGTGAGGAATGTTTGCCTGGAGGAACAATAGAAAGTGTGGCTATGTCAATTAAGAGGGGTGAAAGGGTGGATGAGATAATTGTGATGGTAGGAACAAATGACTTGAGAGGCAATGTAAATTGGGCGGCTAGAGATATGAGATTCTTGTTTGAGGTTGTACAAAAGAAAACGCAGAGAGGAAAGATAGTGTGCCTGTTGCCTAGGTATGATTGTGATGAGCTGAGCAGAAGAGCAGTAATATTGAATAACATAATAGCTAGAATGTGTAAGAAGAGAGGATTGGAATATGTGAATGCTTGGAGGACATTTGAGGACAGAATGGAATTGTATGCGAGAGACCACTTGCATTTGAACGAGGAAGGATGTAGACATCTGGAGAGATTGCTGTTCTCGACGAGTCGGTGTGTCAATGCAGGGAAACTGGAATACCCAGGGTGGATGATAGCAGGGGTGGTCTCTTGTGGGAATTGGTGCTTGGGAGAAGGGGGACAACATCAGGTAATGCTGAGCCCAGGGAAATCTAGAGGGGATAATGCTAGGTAGAGAAACGCATTTTTATGCTTTATACTAATGCCAGGAGTATCCAGAATAAAGGAGAGCAATTGATGGTGCTGATAGCATCAGCCTAGCCAAAGGTTATTGGGATGACTGAGACATGGTTGACAGAAGAGGATATAACCGGAATAGAAGTAGCTGGGTACAGCATTTTTTGGCAGGATAGGAAGGGAAAGCATGGTAGTGGAGTACTGCTTATAAGTGACGACATATCATCTAAGAGTGGAGGCTTTGTAAGGCAATGACACTAATGATTTTGAAAGGATAAATATTCTGTCTTTCTTTCGCATATGGTGCGAAAGAAAGACAGGATATTTAGTGGGGTGTTGCTACAAGCCTGGGAACAGGAGATGTTTAGACAGTTGGATTTGGCAAGTGCGAGAAGAATGATTGTTATGGGAGATTTTAACTAGAGCAGTATAAACTGGGGAGAGGAAGACGCATGTATCAATAAAGGAATGGAATTTCTAGAATTCTTAGGGACAAATGTCCTAGGCAGCATGTAATAGAAGGAACACGAGGTTCAAGAGTTTTGGATTTCGTCATAGCATCAGAAGAGTTGATAATAACAGATCACATCTCTCTCGTCAGTTGGAGAGAGTGACCATGTGGTTTTGACTTGGAAGATGAATAGACGTGCAGGAGTATCAAAGAGAAGGGAATGTATGTGGAATTATAAAGTGGGTGATTATAATCGTCTTAGATATCAACATGGAGCAGTCCCATGGAAGGAGGAATAGGAAGGCCAGGATATCATTAGTGCTTGGGAAATCGTGAAGGATATTTGTTAGCAGCAGTAGTAAGCTGTATTCCACGAGTGAAGAAGACACAATTTGGTGTAAAGTGGATGACTAACCATATTAAACAGGAACTGCATGTGAAAAAGAGGCTATGGAAGAGATATAAGGAGACAGGTGAAGAGCAGATGCATGAAGAATATAAGTCAGGCCAGGAGAGTAACTAGTATGGTAAGGAAGGTGAAACTGGAATATGAGAAGAGATTGGCCCTAAGATCCAAAGAAAATCCTAGTGAATTTTTTAGCTATGTGGGCAATAGGAGCAGAAATGTTTGTGGAAGAATGACATGGGAATAGAGTGACTGATGCAGAGGACATAGTGGAATTGTTCAATAATTTATTGGAGTGTTTCATCCTGGAGGAGTCAATTTTAGTACTAGAGGGATAGGGCAGATTTCAGGTTAGAGGTGCAGGAGGAGAGAGTGCTCTCCTCCTGCACCTCTAACCTCCTTCCAAATACCGAGTACTCTGGATGTTAGTAAAGCTGTGGGACTGGATGGTATTTCACCAAGAGTTTTGAGAGAATGTACTAAACTGACAGCTCCTTTGATCTAGCTTTTCAATGAAAGTCTTGCTACTGGAAGGGTGTCTCAGGAATGGAAGGAAGGTAAGATAGTGCCATTGCATAAGGGTGGCAACAGACTGGCAGTGTCTAATTATAGGCCAGTTTGTGTCATCAGTAGTTGTTAAGATCTTGGAGAAATTAGTGAGGGACCGTATAAAGTATTGGGCAGTTGTTCAGCGCCAAAGAAAAAGTCAGTTCCATCAGCAGGAAAGGTCATGGCATTGGTGTTTTGGGATGATAAAGGCATTTCGATTATTAATTATCCTGAGAAGGGTAAAATAATAACCGGGGAATATTCCAATCTTTTAACCAGACGAAAAAATTCGTATGAAAAGACTGCAGAAGAAAAAAATCTTTCATCAGGACAATGCACCTACCCACAAAGGTGTTTTGGCAATGGGATAATGAAGGGATCTGCACTATGAATTGTTGGAACATCCATCCTATTTCCCAGATTTGGCTCCCTCTGACTTCTGTCTCTTCCCAAAACTAAAATTTTTCCTTGCTGGTCAGTGTTTTACTTCGAATCAAGAGGTGATTGCAGCTGTAGAGGGGTATTTTGCAGATCTTACTGAGAACCACTATAGTCACTGGATAATGGTGCTGGAATAAATGTATTAGTCTTATGAGATTATGTTGAAAAATAATTTTGAAATTATAACTTCGTTTTTTCATCGTTATGCCGAGAACTTTTCAGACCACCCTCGTAGTATGTAAGAGTAGACCAGCTTAGATATCAGGATCTACAGCCTCATTTTAGGTTAAGTTCTTCGAACTAGGAGAGTAGCCTTTTCCAGCATGAATATTCAGGTTTTACTGTAGCCTCACCCCTACCTTTGAAGAAAACAGAATACCACAAAAGGACAGTGGTGATGATTATGGTTTTTAATGTTGCAAAGATCATAGCAGTACAGAAGGTAAGACAATAACAAACATCCATATCCGCAGCGGGATTCGAACCCACGCCTTGTTGGTTGGAGAGCAGGTATGTTAACGACTTGGGCAATCAAACCAGCAAGAAGTGGGTGGTTGATGCGGTTCGCTGTGGATTGAGTGGTGGAGACAGCTGTGGAGTAGGCACCCTCCCTTGATGAGTCTTTGGACTCACTGGAGGTGTCACGTAATAATAATAATAAAAGTACAGTATTGGCAATTCCAGAAGAGAATATATATTGCACTTGTATATTAGTGGCTCCGGCATCACACAAGGAAATTATGAAGGTGAAGAGTGCCTGACAAACCATTTTCTAGGATAAAAAACTATTGAAACGATTTCCAGAATGGATTAGAGAATGCCAATTACTCTGGAAAAAAATAATAAATAAAAATGTAGTAGATAAAGCAGAAAAAATAATTTTAAGAAAAGTAAACATAGGCATTTACTCTACTTTTTATTCGTTTGTAGTTCGTCAGTAAATGTATTTCTTTTGTAATGAAATTTTTAATGAATTCTATTTTAATTAAATTGATCTCTTCTTACTTTCCTTCCTAAGCCACACCGAACATCGACGTCTCATTATGCTGTGAATATAAGAACAAGTGCATCCAAAGAATCTGATTTCCGGAACAAAGATAATTTCTTCAATATTTAAACGACAAACCTTTTTAATCAACCAATTATCATAAAGTAAGTCATACGGCTTCTTTTCGGTGAGATATAGAAATAGTGGATATTAAAGATCCAACATTATTTCAATGCCGAATGCATCTAGGAACTATGAAATTTCGTTATTTTGAGAGCTGATGAGAATACAATCCATGGCATCGAAGTTCCCTTAGCCTGCACTACTTGAAAAAAAGAACGCGATTGCTACCCATCGTCCGTATATATTCGCCTTTTATTAATGTATTTGAAAGTTTTACCGGCCTGCAGTTTAACATCTGAAACTTTTATCAAATGAACTAATAAAAGGCGAATATTCGGACGCATGGCTAGCGGTCGTGTTCTTTTAAGTGGCGCAAGCTAACGGAACTCCGATGCCTGTATTCTCAAAAACTCTAGTCAAAATTTTATAACTTTTTAATATAATTTTTTTATATAAATTTACAAAATTATATAATATATATATTTATATATTTATTTAAATTATAGCCCTAAAAGCCGGGGCCTGGTTGTCGTATCCACTCTCCAGCCAAAAGGCTGCAGTTCGAATTCTGCCGTGGGCATAGATGTTTGTGATTGGCTATGAAAATACTAGTAGTGGTGGGTGTTAGATTACGTTGTAGAGTAGGTGTCCTCCCTCGAGGTGTTATGTAATAATGTAAAAACTGTGTGGTTTACATCTTGATTTAGAATTAGAGTTCAGATTTTATGATTCTATTTTCAATAAGGAGATACTTAATCATCAAAGATGTATAACTGGGAGGAGACCAAGCAAATTGTATTTTCAATGAATCAAACTGAATGGTATAACAACAGAATTTCATGCTGACTGGGCATTGTACAGTTAACAATATCCCCTGTTGTTCGTCAGGGAACCAGGTCAAGCAGTGCGAAGTCAGCTACTGGAAGAAATGTTGGAATACACCCAACTCAACACTGGCAGAGTTCAAGATTGGTACTATTAATGTAAGAAGCATCAATGGAAAAAAATGGATACATACCAGATCAACATAATAGATGTGACTGAAACAAAGGAGACAAAAACAGGTGATGTCATTCCAAGCAACAAATATAAAATGTCATATTCAGGCAATAACAATCGGGGAAAGGGGGGAATAGCTATAGTATTCACTGCTAAATATGATTATCTTGAATGGTAGGTAATATCAAGTAGTGATGTAGGCAAATATCAAAATGGCGAACTGGACAAAAACTGATTTGCGCCTATGGTCCCACAAAAGTTTCTACTAAGGTAGAAGTGGAGGAATTTTTTGAGGTGAGAAAGTAACTGACACAATGAAAAAGGAAAAGTTGGTTCTTGTTGGAGATATAAATAGCAGAGTAGGAAATTATTATCACAGAAATCTTTGGGGAAATTTTGAAGAAAGGAGAAAAGTTAATATTTGGGCAAGTATCTGTGGGATTTCTGTTCAGGACATGGACTAGTGCTTCAACTAGTCCATGTCCTGAACATGATCCAACATTGATATGTGCAAAAAGTGACCTAGAGAGAAGAGGCAAGAAATGAAAGTGCTACTGACTAGATTACAGTTGATAGCAATGTTTTCGCACTAGTTGAGGACAGAAGAGTATACAGAGGATTTGAAATAGGAATGACCTTCATTTAGAGAAGGATAAAATTATATTTCATATTTGTTCAAGGAATATATAGAGTAGGAGTCAAATGGATGTCTAATCTAATTAAGCAGGAGAGAGATTCATAAGAAAAAGATGATGGGAATGGACACTGTGTACAAAGGATGTCCATTATGGAAATTATAAGCAGCAGGCCAGAAGAGTCGACTGTTCTAGAGAAAGCTGTCTAAGTATGAAAAGAAACTGGCTCTGTAAGCTAATGATAGCCATAGAGAATTCTATCAACATGTTATATGTAAAGGAAAGAATAAATCTTCCAAATGCAGATTGTGTGAGGGTGACAGATGCAGAAGAGGTTCAACTAATGAATGCCCATTTTGCTAAAAGCTATCAACCTGGTACATGTAACTTTGAGCTCACTGCTACCTCTTCATTGCAAGAAGAAACTCAGGTGTATGAGGAGGAGGAAGTATTAGAGTTGTACAAACTGAATAAGAATTAAGCAATAGGGGCTGTTAGGATATCAGAATTTATACTAAAAGTGTTCAACTGAATTGGCTATCCTTTAACCAGGCTATATAATTTGAGTCTCAGAACATTTTGCAGGATTGGAAAGAATGTACAGTCATCCCACTGCACAAGGGTGATGTAAAGACCAATGAATCCAGTCAATATCTCAGAAGTGGTGGTCATAATTTTGGAAAAGTTGGTTAGGTATCGCATTCAGAAATGGGTTGACAGAATGTCCATTTTTCAACATAAGGCATGAGTTTACTAAGGGAAGGTGAGTTTTTAGTTATTTGCTCACATTCTGTAATAATGCTATCATTGAGCTAGACAAGGGGAATGGATATACTATGATACTTTTGGATTTTGCTAAAGTTTTGACAATACATACAGAATGGAAGACTTGCATAAATTGGCGAATATGGAGTCGGATTATAAAACGTTAGCATGTATAAGAGGATCTCTGACTGACAGATATCAAAAAGTGGTATACAGGGTTGTGTGAGTGCAAGGTTCAGTGCTTGGTCCATTGTTATTCAATCTGTACATTAATCACATTGGAAAGGATTTAGTAGGTGACACACACCTATTTGCTGATGATGCAAACATAGGTAATGTAATGTAATGTAATCAGGAATGCAGGTGATATGCAATAATTGCAGAATGATTTTAAGGTTGGAATTGTATGGGAAGATGGATATCAGTTCAATGTCAGTAAATGTGAAGTCATGCACTTTGGCGTGATTAGATATCCAATGTTTTATATTGGTGGGATTTAAGTAGCTTTCAGAGATGAACTGTGTACTAAAATACCAAAACATCTTTCAAGAAAAAAATGAGTTTGAAAACAAGAACCAAACCTTGAAAATTCAGTAGCAAATGCTGAAGAAAAACATTGAATGATACAGGCAGATGGTTTGTAAGGAAAGAAAAATTAAAACTCCACGGTGAACACAAGAAATTAAAGATTCGCCCAGGGAAACAAAGAAAGTGCATCGAAAATTCCTGGCGAGTAATTCAGCTTATGTTCTTAGAAAATACAGAGAAAAATGTAAGAAAGCAAATAACTGTGTAAAGCTAGCTAAACAAAATCGAGGATAAGACTGAATTCAGGGTAAGAACAGAAAATATAAATAAGAAATATCAGTAAGGTGGCCAAATATTCTTGAGACTATTGAAAAAATTTAGAAATGGAGGAAACAGTACTGTAAAAGGAATTGGAAATTACAGCTGACACGAAACCTGAAGATAAAGATGTTCTAGGTGTCTTGAGTAATTACTTCAAAAGATTGCTAAATTAAATTTAGCTGGCCTGGTTGGCTGAGCAGTTAGTGTATCCAATCTCCAGCCAAAAGGCTGCGGGGTCGAATCCCGCTGTGGGCATGAATGTTTGTGATTGTCTGGGAAAATACTAGTGGTGGTGGTCGGTAGATGGCGTTGGTGTAGATCAGTCATGTCAAATTCATTTACCTTCAATTACCAAATTAAAAATTATACATAAGCCGCAGGCCGCAACAGAAAGAAAATCTCGAAATAAAGAGGAAACAGATTTTTTTAATATTAACATTAGAGTATATAAGTACAAAATACAACAATGTCACAAAAATACATATAAAAATAAAGTTTGAATAAAAAAAAATTAACTAACGCCTTTTTATTCCCGTATATATAGGGAGTAGGCGAGACCGTTTTTAGCCCTATCTAACTTTTGGAGACTGAGCGGGCAGTTCAATCTCCACTGGTACCCAATCAGAGGCAGCTGGCCCAAGGCTATCACTAATTAAGCAGCACGCAGTGAAGAGAGATGGCTCTACAGGTGTCGCCATCTCGTGGTCCCTAACCCTAACACTCGTATTTAATGTCTGAAAATAATGTGGGTTCTACTGTCGATTTTCTTGAGTTTACGGGACGAAAAACCCGAGTTTACGGATGAAAAAACCCGCTTGCCCGTGTCAGAGATCGACTAACTCGGAAACCGGTCGAAAAAAAGCCTTAAAAAAATTTCCTCTAGTCACCAACTAGACTTGAAACTTAAAAAAGAAAAAGTCTTCCTTCGTGCGGTCAAGCGCTGTGGTATGCAAACGCCACATCCACTGAACTACACAGGCTATCTAAGTTTGAATATTTAAATAAAATTATACATATATTTTTGAAGAAAGTTGACGTTTTTCACTAACGAAATCTTCAAAATTTGGTTGAATTTGTTGAGCTGTAGGTATTTTCAATACTGCTTGCACACGCAGGTCTGTTAATCTTGATATTTCCGCAGTTTTATTCTTTAACACTTTCATTGCCAAGCTGAAAATTGGAATTTCGTGTGGTGGCCAAATTTTTTTTTTTTTTTTTTATTTAGTTAGCGGCGATAACGCGTGATCGGCCGTTTGGTCAGAACTCGCATCGCGTGATCGCGCGATATCGTTCATTGCCAAGCTGAAAATTGGAATTTCGTGTGGTGGCCAAATTTTTAAAATTTTTTAATTAGTTAGCGACGTCCACGCGATAACGCGTGATCGGCCGTTTGGTGAGCGCTCGCATCGCGTGATATCGCGTGATTGGCAATGAACGTGTTAAAGTTGAAAATAGTTGTTCGCATAAATATGTGCCACCGAACATAGATAAAATACGCCTAATTGCACATAAACACATTGAGGTTTCGATCGACTGATAAATAATTATAGAACTTTACATCCATATATTTTTATTTCAATACAGAATCTCACTGAATTTCGATTAATTCCAACTGTAAATTGTCATCAACAATTTCAACATCAATCGATAGAGATGTAAACAGTTGAAACTGATTTTCAAATTTCTTAAAATCTAAAAATTTCATTTTCTAATAATTTAATTTGATTGGCATATTCTGAAAATTTCAATTTCGGCGATTTTTGTAATGATGATTGACAACATTCAAAATGGGATAAATTTTCTTTTTGAATTTGTTTTTGCCAAAGTAATAATTTGTTTGAAAATGTTAATATTGTCAAATAACATGGTAACTACTCGATGTTTGCCTTGTAGCTTAAAATTAAGATGACTTTTAATGTCAACTGAAAAATCCAGGTCCTTTATCCATTGATCATTTTTTAATATTTCACATTCATAATTTTTCGATTCTAAAAAATTATAATTTCGTCCAGCAATTAGAAGAATCGCTTTAAAACTTTGACTGAAGAGCCATCTAATTTCTGTATAATAAGGTAGATCGCTATATTCACTTTCCATAATATAGAAAAACGCTTTTTTAACGGTAAATTGTATTCATTCAAAACTTCCATAAGGGCGTCAACTCAAGTGGTTGTGTCATGCATAGGAATAATTTCTAGAAGCTCTTCACTTTTAAGTTCACATCCACCATGGATGTGATATGAACACGAATAGAAACAGCCAGCTGAGCGATGTCCCGTACGTCTGTACTTTCGTCAATTGCAAGGGAATTTGGACTAAAATGAATTCTGGATTCGATTTTGTTGCGAAATTCGAAGAGAGATCATCTCGAGTCTTCCTGTATGAGTTTGAGAAAAATGTGATTTATGGAGTTTTTTAATTAGTTAATTTACTAGTAGTAAATAGTTTTTGCTACTAAAAACAAACGGTTTATTTTTAAAAGAGGTTTTTATATATTGAAGAACAGCTACGCAGGTAAGTCAACTGAATTTACCACAGCCATACGCTAGGCCTACTGCCATTAGTATCGCCATTATTGTTTCATATACTAGATAAGCAACTGTCTATTTATTATTGTGTTACGGTAAGGCATGTCCTCAGTGCCGGATTTATGTATAAGCTAAAAAAAGCTACCTTAGGGCCTCAAATAAAAAAACAAAAAGACCAGCTGATGTAATTTAAAACAGTAGGGGCCTCTGGGTTTTGTATAGCTTAGGGCCTCAGTAAGTCTAAATCCGGCCCTGCATGACCTGCTCCATGGAGCAGAGTCTGGATCTGGCCATGGATACGCCATACGAAGAACTTAATTTCAAAGAACTTCTGGCAATATTTAAACATGTAGGTAACTACTCCACACCAAGTGGCCAGGAAAAGTCGTAATTCACCAGATAAAAGAAGTTGATACAGATGACCCTCAAATCTCAGAACTTCTTCCTAGCATTCTCCAGGACAGCGCCAGCGAACTAGCAACAACAGCTGATGATTATCCCCTTACAGTTCATGATTACCAGGAGGTCTGCGCACGCAAGAAGTGCAAAACTGCAGCCTCTGAACCACCCAAAGCGGATGGAATGGAAGAAGATGGTCCTGTTCCGGACTCTCCTGTCTCCACTAGAGAAAGGATACCTCCGATTATTCTGCACGACAAGCAGAGATGGATGTCACTAAGGACTACGATGTCCAATCTACAGATATCATATATATAGTCATGTGAAGAATGTCACAGATAGTATCAAAATTCAACCCAGGAGAGCGATGGATTATCGAAGACTGACAGGTGAATTGAATGCCAGAGGCATCCAGTACCACACTTATTCCCTCGGATCGGAGAAAAACCTCAAGATAGTGTTCAGAGGTGTATCTGAAGATGTATTCACAGAAGAAGTGGCTGCAGAACTGCACCAACAGGACTTACCACCCATTAAGATCAGTAGAATGACGAAAAAAGACAAGACTCCAATGCCACTGGTACTAATAGAGCAGTCCAACTTATAAACACATATACAACCTGACGTCCATCTGTGGACTGAAAATCACCCTAGAACCATTAAGGAAAAGGGCTTCAACAAGGCAGTGTCACAGATTTGGCCACGCCCAGAAAATGTGCAAGACTGAATTTAAATGTTTAAAATGTGGGGACAACCACCCAACAAATACTTGCACTAAGCCAAAAATCACCCCTGCTAAATGTGTCAACTGTGGCGGTCCTCACACTGCCAACTACAGAGGATGCACTCACAATCCTAGAAATAGAAAATCAGAGGTAGAAACATATTTCCTCCCTCAGCAGATCTGCATCAGAGATTACTGATGCAGTAATCTCTGATGCAGCATCTCAGCTTCTCAAAGATCAACATAAAGGGTCAGAAGCCCATTTGATGAAGCCAGGTTCTCAAAAGAACAACTCAGCAACCACAGACAAGGACATATGCAGAAGCAGCTCGGTCCAAACAGACATTCTTGGGTCAGTCAACACCACATACAAGTCTGACAGCTATCGCTACCTCTTCTCTGGCAAATATGCTATTAGATTTTAGGCAGATCCAACTCCTCACCATGTTCTACTTCTAGATTTCTAAAGGATACACAAGCCATTATCTCAGCACTCTCATGAATAAAAACAAAATAAATCCAGATTCTCTACAGATCATCGCATGGAATGCGAATGGCCTAAGCGGAAAGATCTTGGAGCTCCAAGAGTTCACCCAAAGGCACCAGTTGGATGTACTCTTGCTGAACGAGTCCCATCTGCGACCTTCGGATAACCCCAAAATTAGGGGATACTAGCTGTAAAGAACAGATTATCCTGCAGAGGTGGCAGCACTGCTATTTTCATAAAGAATCATATCAATCATCACTCTACAAATATTCCATCCTCCACTATCCTTGAGATTACAGGCATTGAAATTCTTACATGTTCGGAGGGTAATCTAAAAATCCTTGCAGTTTACAATCCTCTGCAGAAAACATTACTGTTCTCAGATTTGAACGTCGTACTCAACAACAGGGAGCCTATCATCATGACCGGTGACTTTAACTCCAAGCATCCTGACTGGAACAGCCGTTCTATCAATAAAAATGGACAAATATTAGCCAACTACTCAGGATCCAACAATGTGATTGTGGCAAGCTCCACCGAGCCTACCCATCACAACACATACGGTCGGGCTGATGTTTTGGACAAAGCTATCCTACAAAATGTAAGACAACAGTACAGTATAATGACACTCAATGATCTATTATCCGATTACAATCCCATTCTATTAAAGCTGGGAACCAACACAATATGTTCCCTCCTCCCACATTCACTCATACCTTGGGACAAGCTATCCAAGGTACTTCCTGATAACCACTCCATATGGAATCTAATCAGGAAGATCCAGAAGAACAAAATTCTTGATTTCGCCTCTCCGAACAGATCTTGGCCTCATCCATACTGATGCAGATAAAGCCGAGGGAATAGCAAGAAATCTAGAGAGGCAATATAAACCCTCTTACGACCACCTCGACTTCAATCACATATACAAGATCCACCGACGTTAGATCTACGCTCCAATCTTCTATCACATATTCTAGTCAGATTGCACCCACATCACCTGCAGAAATATATGACATAATCAAGAAGTTCAAGAACAAAAAGTCTCTTGGACTTGACGGAATCACCAAAGCGATAAAACTACTACCCCGCACAGCTATTATGCATCTGACTAACATAATAAACTCCATCTTACACTACACATATTTCCCTTCCCACTGGAAGCTAGCAGATATAATCCCAATCCATAAACCCGAAAAAGACCATCGATTACCTCAGTTACAGACCAATTAGCCTAATCTCAAACCTGGGCAAAATCGCTGAGAAAGTTATTCTCACTAGACTCCAAGAATCAGTGCACAGGTTAAACATTATTCCTGAGGAGCAGTTTGGGTTCCCTCAATCTCACAGCACCACACAACAGATATATAGATTGGTGGAATATGTTACCACAGGATTTAATTGGCGTCAATGCACTGGGGCTGTTTTCCTGGACATAGCCAGTGCATTCGACAAGGTTTGGTATTATGGCTTGCTATACAAAATATCTTTTGGTACACCATTGGGAATGGTTCAAATGATCAGTTCATGCCTCTACAATAGGCGCATGCAAGTTAAGTTAAATGGCGCACTCCCAATACAAAAGCGCATCCTGGCTGGAGTCCCACAAGGATCTCTACTGGCACTGACTCTATTTTCCATATACATGTATATGTGTGATATCCTGCACAATCCACTGTCATCTATCAAGGCCCTATGTGTGCATGATACTGTGATACTGGACAGATCTTTAAAACCGCATCTAGCAATCAAGAAACTGCAGAAAAATCTACTGCTAATCGAACAATGGCGACTCCTAGTAAATCCTCAAAAGAGCGTAGCAGTGCTATTCGCCAAAAGACCAATGCTTCCTACTGGAGACATCCTGCTATTCAACAGAAAAATCCCATTGTTAACTGAGATCAAACATCTTGGCATACTGACGGACAAAAAACTGACTTTCAACTCCCATGTCAAGAATCTGTCTAAATACATCAAAAATCATGGTATTGCCCAGCTCTATCCTTTAATCAATAGAAACAGTAAATTAGGCACCAGAATCAAACTACTTATACATAAATTGATAATTCATCCTATACTCACCTATGCTTCTCTGGCCTAGAGCCATACTGCTAATACCAATATACTCAAACTACGTGCGATAAATAAATGTCTCAGAATGATCCTCAAGGCACCATGGTTTGTACATACTGTGCAACTTCACCAGGATACAAATTTCCCCTATATCTATACCTTCATGCAGACTACAGCAACTAAGTTCTTCTCAAAAGCATCTGTGCACCCTAATAAACTAATTTAACTAGCGTCAAATTACGACGCAACAGATTAAGCATAAAAGACCAAAAGCTATCTTAAACTGCAACCCCAATGAATAATCCTCAGGCTTACTCATGGCGAGCAACATACTCATAGTTTTCCTCATTAGATAACGGGAAATATGAAAAGCATTGCTTCACCCTTTAGGTCGGTAATGTTAACATTACCGACCTAAAGCTCCATTTCGAACATTACCGATATTTAACATTATCGACAACTCCATTTCGAATCCCAAATACATTTTGCACATTCTCTGTGAATTTTGTCAACCTCGTTGCCGTTGTAATTAATGTTGGCTACAGGGTACCCATATTTTTGATAGTAAAAACTGGTTACATATTTTTGCCCTGCTTCTAATTGATAATTGTCTGGGTCTCGTTTGTGAACTTTTTTACTTCCCATTGCTTGTTATGATGGGTTTGGTCCCATATGGTGATTCCTAAAAGAGGGAGGTGTCCATTGATTTTAATTTCGTTCGGCACGGTAGGCTTATTTGCCCACCTGCCGACGAACATCGCGTGACATTTATGAAAGTTGAGTTTCAAAAGATGTAACTATATTACAAGTAATCATGAAGGACTCGGTGGTTAGCGTTAACGTAACATCGTCGGCATAGGCTAGTACTTTTGTTTTACCTTCTTCTCCTATATGAGTACCCGCTATGCCGTGATGTCCCGATATCGCTCGTATCACCGGATCTAATGCAAGAGCCAATAGGATCATAGATAAGCTGTCTCCCTGTCTGACCGAGCAGTCAATTTTAACAGGTGCAGACAGTTTCTTGTTGATTATGAGTCGTGACTGCGCAGTGTTGTATATGCTTGACATTAAGTTTTGAAACTGCAGCTTTAATGCCTTTTTTCAGGTAGTGGAGACTAACCGAATCGAAGGCCTTTTCTATGTCCAAACTTACCAACAGGCATGGTTATTGTGCTGCCTGGTAGTGTTCATATATGCATCTAACTATCAGAATATTATTTTATGTATGTGTATTTGAATTCGTTGTGATACGATTTTGGATAAGATTTTGTAGTCTGTGTTGAGCAGTGTAATGCCTCTCCATTGTGAATTTGCGTGTTTGTGGTGTCTTTATTTTTTGGTAAATAGAATAAATAAATCAGCTAACGCCTTTTATTCCCTTATAGGGAGTAGGCGAGGCCTTTATACCCTATCTAGCTTATTTATTTTTTGGTAACAGTGTTATGTAACCGAGGTTGAAATATTCTGGGATGCTTTCCGAATTCTGTATTTCGTTCAGCATTTTCACAAATAGTGTCTCAAACAGGGGTAGTAAGCTTTATAAAATTCTGCATTCTGCAGTGAGACAGTCGGGTCCTGGAGATTTGTGTAGTGACAGGGACTTTATAGTATTTTTGCATTCAGCTTTTGTAATGGGGGAATCTATACTTTCAGCTTCTGACTTTGTTAATCTGAGTAAGGTTTTTAATAAATTTTGTGTTTCTGTTTTATCACTTTGTTTTTGGGAGAAGGTACTTGCGTATTGTGAGTGGATGAATCGGAGGTTTGCATCTCCCTCGACCTCTGTTCCCTCATGTTTTATTTTACGAATGGTGTTTTTTTCTTTTCTCTGCTCTTCAAAGAGCCAAGCTGCTTTGGACTTCCCTTCATCATGTTCCATTGTTCTGATTTTTGCACGTATCCAGCCCCCTTCAGTCTCTTTTATTTCTATTTGTTTCAAGTTTGCTTTAAGAGCGTTGATGGCTATTTTATTTTCTGTGAGGATTCTGTCTGTGTTGTATTGTCGTGTTAGTTCTTTGATTATGCTTCTTTTTTCTTGGTTTGTTGTATATTTCTTATGTTTTCCTATTTGTATAGCAGCCTTTTTAAAATGTATTTTGAATTGGTTCCAGGCATACACTGGATTTTCTATTTCTGTTATGTTGTCTAATATTCTTTTTATTTCTGTTGTAAATGTGTCTGTGTTGATTACACAGTTGTTTAGCTTCCAGAGCGGGTAGTTTCTGTTGGTGTATGTATTTCTGTGGTTAGCCTCATGGGAAAGTTTCCCTTGATCATGTAGTGGTCACTAAAAGTCAATAGCAAGTGACAAACTTCCTTAACAGTTAATCCCATATATATCGGCTTATGTAGATTCTTTCTAGCCGTGAGGCATTGGTGTGGGAATAATGAGTATAAGCTTTACATGTTGGATGTAATTCTCGGAATGTCTTTGAGTTGACATCCCTGTATGTGTGAAAATGTTTTTTTTTTTTGTTATAGTATTTTTTACCTCTATGTCTAATATATTGTTTTCTACAAAATTCATGTCTCCGGCCGCAATTATATTTCTTGTGTTTGTCAGTTTGGTTTCTAGGGTCTCCCAAAAGTTTATTCGTGTGTTCAGCCGGACCGTAAACGTTAATTAGCGACATTATTTGATCTTCCCAGACTATTTCAACCTCTAGCACTCTGTGTTCTATTAAAGTAGAGTGCGATAATAATTGTATGCTACTTCTCTTACTTATCAAAGTCATTAAACCTGCAATGCCATTACTTTGGGCTTGTTCGCCAAGAATGTAGTAGTGGCACTGCAGATTTCTGTGTAGTTTTTGTTCTGTTTCTGAATTTTTTTTAATCTAGTATCTTGTAGCATTACTATATCTACTTGGTTTTGGTATATTGTGTTTGTTAGCAATTTTTGTGAAACCTGGTTATTCAATCCACTGTAATTATCTTAATTGGCTTATTCTTCATTTTTTGTATATATATTAGCAGGCTTTATTTCTTTCTGCTTTTACATTAGGTACGAACTGGATTTTTTTACGTCTCCCTGGGGTAGAAGCGCTGCCGTTTGCTTCATGTTTTTCCCTTTCATCAGGCGTCATATTCTTTTCTTATATATACCTGTTTCTAAACCAGTACTATTCTTTTCTCTTTCTTCCGTTGTTTCTTCTCCTTCTGGATCCACTGGTTTTGATGGCACAATGGATATATTTTGAGAATCACCCCGATCCGATTCCTCCTCGTTGGTGCCTATTTGGTTTTTTTCTTCTAGATGATGTACAGTATTATTTTCTTGACATCATCTACTAACTCTTCTTCTTGGTTAGATTGGTTTACTGCTGGTCGTTTAACCAACATTGATGCATAAGTTTGCCCTTTAGAGTCTTCCATATCATGTCCGATTCTTTTGCATTTATCACACTTAGGTGCCGTACACTGCTTTCGCAAATGTCCAATTTTCCTGCATCTGAAACATGCCGGAGGTCGTCCTGGAATTATGACTATTCCGGTAATTTTTTGAACCTTAATTACGTACAGTATATCTTCTACTTTTGTATCTTCGTTCAGAGTTATAGTTAATTTTTTCTTATTAGAGAGAACATGGGCCCACTCTTTATCTTTACAACTGGCGATATTTTCTAAAATTTCAATTTTCCCGAATTTTTCAAAGTGCATAGCTACTAATCTGTTTGATATTTGGGGTATAACCAGTGTATAACAATGTCAATTTTACAGCATTTACTAATGGGCATTATATCACATTTTAAATTACGAACAATAATTTCTCTTAATTTAACAAAATTGTCTTTCACAGATAGGTGTTTAAAAGATATTAGAAACACATAATTATACGTGGGCTGTTCAATAAGTAATAAGACTAATTTTACTGTGACGAAACCACTCATCATAATATTAATTTCTGTGGAATAAAGAAATGTTGCTGTATGTATTAACAAAAAAGGTTGATAGATGGCGTATACGGGCTGATGTGCCAGTGTCACGTGACTAAACGCAAGAGCTCATCTGCGCGCCTACGAGGTGCGACCAGTCTTCGAAATGGAAGCATCCTTGGAACAGCGTTATGCGATTAAATTTTGTGTGTGTTTGCAAAAACCGGCATCGGAACACTTTTAACATGATGCGTGAAGCTTTCCACGATGAAGTAATGTCGAGGGCAAGTGTTTTTTGTTGGCATAAAACTTTTAAGGAAGGAAGGCAAAATGTGGAAGATCTTCAACGTCCATCACAGAGACAATGATCAACACAGTAGCGATTATCATCAAGCACGTCAAAAGGAAGCGTCCATTGCTGAAGAATGGCTTCTTATTGCACCACGATAATGCAAGGCCACATATTGCTGGTTGTGTAGTGGACGTTTTGCAGAACAACACAGATATCCTACCACATCCTCCATACAGTCCTGATCTCGCACCGTGCGATTTCTTGCTGTTTCCTCAGCTCAAAAACCCACTAAGAGGCCGCCATTTCAAAAGCAACAAAGCATGTGTAAAAGCTGCGGAGGCGGTTTTGAAAGAACTCTCAAAAAACGGACTCTCACATGTGTTTAAGAAGTGGACGCAACGTTGGGACAAATGCATCGTGTCTCACAGTAGTTACTTCGAAAAAGACCATGTAAATGATGACGATTAAAGGTAATCTGTTTTCTGTATAAATATAGTCTTATTACTTATTGAACATCCTACGTATTTTAACGCACCTAGGTGCCACACATCAGAACCTCTTACCTTTGCTTTTAAACCTTCTATTACACCCTCCTCTGTGTATTGAAATGCGACCCTGTGGGGCACACAGGGTCGCATTTCAATACACAAGCTTTTGTCCAGTCAAGTTCTTCGGGTAGGTTTAGCGAATTCAAGACATCCATTCGGATATCCTTAGAAGTATTCGGCGACGTTTCTGGAGATTTCATTGTAGAATCCTTTACTTTGTCTTTTTCAATAGAAATGGCCAAACTGGATACTGTAGAATTGCAGGGTTGAGTTACAGATTTAACTATGGTCGACATTCCTACGGCAATTACTTGCGGGAACACGGGCATCACACTGTTAATCGGCTTAAGCCGAACTAATCCACTTACGATGGGAAAATAACTTAGACACACGGAGCACAAAAAAAAAAAAACACGTCTGCACTGGTCGCTACCGGCTGACCTACGGCCCCACCTACTCCCTATACGGAAACAAATAGGTGTTAGCTGACTTTTTTTTTTTTTTTTTTGTTTTGTTTAATTGTGTTGTCAAAAGTTAAATAACCATATTGGTTACAAAGTTTGGGTGGCCGTATGTTACTTTTCGACGGGCCTCATGGTTGACATGCCTAGTGTAGATGATGATGGTAGTTGCGGTTCGTTGTAGTTGATGGATTGAGTGGTGGAAACAGAGCTGTAGAGTAGGTGCCCTTCTTCCATGAGGGGTTCACGTAATAACAATAATAATAAAAAATAACCAGTGAGCAAGACGGTTAAAAAACACTCAACAGAATGCAGTCAGGAATTCATATCCATACTAGAAGTAGAAAAAGCCATCAAAAACCTGGACTGTGGTAAGGCAGTTAAAGTAGGTTTTTCACCATAAATATCATCTACTTGAACTATAAAAGGTACAAGTTTTACAGTGGCTGCACTGCATAATTCAAAAGGCCTGAATTCCAGATAATTGGAGTATATTTCTTATAGTACCAATCTATAAAAAAGGGAAATACAACAGAATGTGAAAATTAGAGGTATTTTTCTACTGTTCCTGGTAAGATTTGCAAGTATACTTGAGAAATGGCTAAAAAATTGTGTAAAAGGCAAGCTTCGTAAAGAATAATCTGGATTCAGGTAAAATACGCTTGTCAGGATTTTCACTTTAAGACACATAGTTCAGAAATCTTAGGAATTATAACAAGGATTTGTATTTAAGTTTTATAGGTCTGGAATAGGCATAATACAAGGTGCAAATGAGATATTATAATACAATACAATACAATAAATTGTATTGTATTGTACTACTATATTGAGCAACACTCTATTTGAACCATAAGTTAGCAGTTAGAATTGAAGGAGGCACTGGAAGATAGTTTGAAGTTAAATTGGGTATGCGAGAAGGATGCAAATTATTTCCAGTGGAGATAATTATCTATACAAATCACATAATGGAGGCAAGTGGTATTAAACATGATATTGATATTAAACTTCTCTTTACTTTATATAATGATGTTATACTTCTAAGTAAATTCATTACAAGTTTGCAAGATTCCCTGACTAAATTAAATAACTGTTGTAATAAATCTGGCATGACAACCAGCAATAAAAAGAAACATTGAAAATATCAACTGCATTGTGAATGGAGAACCTGTGGAACAAGTAAAACATTTCAGCTATTTAGTGAAGATGGCCAATTAAATATTTAAATAGACAACAGAATTATTAAAGCAGGTATTCTAAGAAGTCAACTGAATAAATTTATATGGAATAAGAGAAATTAGTGAAAACATTAAATTAAGCGTATACTCTGAACAAGAGTTCAAACATTTTTAACCTATGGATAACTCTGAACAAGAGTTCAATATACTCTGAACAAGAGTTCAAACATTTTTAACCTATGGATCTGAGAGCTAGGTTAAACTAAAACACTATCAAATTCTGAAAGCCATAAATATGAAAGTTCAGAGAAAGATTAGTAGAGAAAACAAATGGCATCAATGACAGTATCTTATTAATATTCAGGTTATTGGAAAGCGAAGGCAGGGTTTAATCTCAGATGGTATGGTCACTTGAATAGAATGAAGAGTAAAGATTAGTAAAATAAATAGTCTTTGCCAGGAAAAAGGATCCACAGGGAGATCAAGATATAGGTAGACTGATACAGTAAAAAGTGTCTTAGAAGGCAGAAATATAAGAGCTAATAATGTCAGAGTCATGACATAAAATATTAATGTGGAAGAAAATTGTCAATTGGAAGTTAGTAATGATGTAACTTTTTCATGTAGTATTATCATAGTATCTTGTACACTCGACTGTACATATCCAGAATTTGATATTCAATAAGTGATCTATTACAAATTTAACATCTACAAGTCACACGTATGCACTTTGCTTTTGCTTATTTATTTCTAATTCAATGTACATTTCTGTACAATAGAAAAGGGCTTCTGATGACATTTTCATAAAGAGCATGTGTGTGTGTGTGTGTGTGTGCATAACATGGTAGAATATAACATACATAATATACAGCATCAAAATACATCTACAGGAACATAAAGCTCTAGGTTATTTTAACGTAGTGCACTAGCAGAAAAGTGTTTTTTTTTTTTTTTTTTTAATTATAAGTGAGCATTTGTTGTATGTAAATTATTTTATATTAAGAACAGTGGCATAACTATTATTTTTATCCCCCTATTACTTTCTAGGGTTTGTGGTATAGTTATGCCATTGATTATGAGCTTATTACTCTACATAACTTATTTACATTATCAAGATGATTATATCTTACAACGGAAGAATTTAAAACTAGCTTGCTTATATTTGGGCGTTATGTCAAATCCAGGGTGCGTCTATGTTATACTGGAAGGCATACATCACTTAATACAATTTTTACTAAATACTTAATGCTTTTCCTTAAACCATAACTGATTAGAGTGAAATGTCAGCAAGAGTATTGAAATGAGATCTTAGATGTGCATTAAATTCAATAAGTTTATAGTGACAAATCTTCACAAATATAAAAAATAGATTACCTTTGTACAAGCATATTCACAAAATTTAATAGAAAATGCAGTACATATATATTACATTTACATGCAATATCATAGAAGAGTGCTTCCAGCAATGAATTTATAGTGTTTGGAGAATTAAGTTAATTACTCAGGTAAAGACAGCATATTAACTAATTCACTAGCTTGCAGAGTTTTTATTTTATTATTTACAATTTATTTACACATTTTAATTAGAAACACAGTTAACTATATATATAGCATTCAGCTTCTAAACAAATGTATGCCTGATGATTTCAATTAGTTCTGCATACAGTTATCAGAAACATAATGACAATAGGTCCCTCCCTTCTGCATCTTTGGCTGTTAATAAATAAATAAATAAAAAGTAGAAGTAGTTAAATGTATTTTTATTTACAATAAATTCCACATCTAAATTTCTAACAACTGACCTTCCAGTTATCCAAATTATGACTAAATGCCAACTTTGATTTAGTGCTTTGCTGTCAGTTCCAGCTTTGTTCAAAGTAGATTATTCTGTTTTTATATAGAAATAGGCCTTAGTTCTACTTTTGATCTTAACATCTGATGGCTTTCAAAAACCATCCCTTTGAGAATATAAAATTTGTAACTACATAATGGTTTTGGCTTGTTGGAATAGTATTCTGTTTTATGCTGAAGTTAAAAGGTCAATACATTCAACTCTCACTGTAACTATTTTAACAAACTACCAAAAGTTCCAACTAAAATCCCATAGGCATGATGCTAATTTAAAGAAAATTGACTACAGCAAACTATTCCTGCTTCCTGTGCATTTGCCAAGTGAGAGTTGAATGTAATAATATTTCAACAACTGTGCATAACAGTATGCTAATTCTGCCAAAAGTATTAGCAAGTAGCATTTGTTAAATGGCTCTTATCTTACAAGCAAGCATGACCTGTACTGAAGGTATAGTATCGGTCTTCCTTTATAATTGCTGTCAACTGAAATTCTAACAAACTTTGAAAATTCCAATTTAAAAAAAATTCTTCAGGGGAGCACAAAAGAAATATTAGTGCTACTTCAATGATATTTGCATATATATATATATATATATATATATTTTTTTTTTTTTGGGAGGGGGAGCTTAAGTTAGAAATGCAGTTTTTTCCTTCTTGAACATCAACAGATTTAAAGAACTGCTAGTCAAGTACATATTTTTTTCTTTTATAGAGTATACATACGAGGGTGGTCTGAAAAGGTCTCGCCTAACAATGAAAAAACGAACTTATAATTTCGAAATTATTTTTATTTTTCAACATAATCTCCCATGAGGCTAATACGTTTATTCCAGTGCCATTATTCTGTCCCTGTAGTGGTTCTCAGTAGGATCTGCAAAATACCCCTCTACAGCTGCACTCACCTCTTGATTCGAAGAAAAAAACTGACCAGTGAGGAAGTGTTTTAGTTTTGGGAAGAGATAGAAGTCAGAGGGAGCCAAATATGGGGAATAGGATGGATGTTCCAACAATTAATAGTGCAGATCCCTTCATTATCCCATTGCCAAAACACCTTTGTGGGTAGGTGCATTGTCCTGATGAAAGATGGAAACCTTTTTTTTTCCTTCTGCAAACAGTCTTTTCTCACGAATTTTTTCGTTTAGTCTGGTTTAAAGATCGGAATAATATTCCCCGTTGTTTTACCCTTCTCAAAATAATTAATAATCAAAATGCCTTTATCAAGGCCAGTATAACTATGTTTAAACTTGGCAGCCCACTTCTTAATTTCAAAAACGAAGGAAAAGACTGCCCATAAACTTTTATGAACTTCAAATGAATTTCTTTTGGTGTTAAACCTTCTTTTAAAAAGAATTTTATAACATTATGATACAAATTTATCCATTTCAAGGGTTACAGACAACAGTTTTGCTTCAGACAGCTGTATAAAACAAACTACTTGATAGAATGACTTGCAATTTCACATAGATGCTTATGACAGATGTACCCACTTAGAAAAAAAAAATCTTGCTGATAGTGTTGCCATCTATGATTGAGGCCGAGAACTTTTCAGACCACTCCTGTATTTAGTTTATATGGATAAATTGTACTCAAGCTCAACTGAAATCACTTGTTCTCTAAATTTTTCCCCACAACCCTCATGAATATCTGTATTTTAATTTCAAAATCACATGGCTCTTGCCTATCACTGCTTAAAACTGATCAATAAGAATTCCTCCTTTCTTCTTTACATTTTGAATCTTTCTCTACTGATATGAAGATGTTCTAATGAGCATTTTCGACTGGTAGGGATCTCCTGTATGTCACACAATTGTAACTTAAGATGTACAACAGTATCTAAATTCAAAACCTGCTACTCTATTCAGTCATGTGGATGTGCTTCTTATTACTAATGGTTCACATAATTGGCAAAGGACACTGGATGAAGCAGTTAAACTGCTTACTGTGCAGAAAAAATGGAAAACTTCTGTTCTACTAAATAAAGCTGATATTCTAGAGAATCTTCATCCAACTTATTCAGAAAAGATTCTGGATGTGTTTTGGGAATGAATGATGATACTGCCTAGAAAGGCAATGATTCATGTGTCTCCCCCATATGATAAATGTAAACACTGTAATTCTTGACTAAGGTATATTCTTCTTTGGATTATTTGGATAAGGATTCCTTCCTCTCTTTAGTATTTGTTTTTTCAAGGTTTTGAAACTGGGCCAGGATATTACTTGATTATGCATCTTGATATTGTTAAATCTATCGATATTACCATACTATTGTAATACAGACCTTTGAATTAAGTAATTCATATGGAAGAGTTTTCACATGGGGTTATAATTACCTCTGCATCTCACTGTTACATGTATTCCAATTTCTATTCTCCTTCAAGAAAGTATTTAGGGTTTGTTTTCAAGGTGAAGTAGAATTTAAAGTAATGAATTTGTGCATGAACAATTCCTTTTTCTTTTCAGTGTTGTGACAACATACTCTCCAACACTGAAGTATTCATTAATTTCAGTGTAGGGAAAACCTGTTTGAATTTGTGTGATTTGCTTGCTTATTTAATTATACAGTTTTTAGGTTCTCCCCAAATGCAAGGTTGTAAACCTATTGTAGATTAAGTACTGTAATTGGAATAAGGATTAGAACACTATTTTAGAGATCCAACAAGGTACTATTTGAAGTCATTAGGTTTACCATAAGTTGTGGTAGCATAACATTTGGCAAAGATCATCCTCTTCACCTGAAGAATTTCACTAACATGCATGCCAATGTCTGATTCAAAACAGATTAGCAAAGAAAAGAGCTCTGGCATAAAATGTTAATGTTCTTTGCAAAGTTAAGATTTTTTCTTCTTCAGCTTTTGTGCTTGTAGGAACAAGAACTGTAATAAACATCAAACATTTCAGGAAAAGAATAATGATTTTTTTCCCTTTTAATGTTGACTGCTCTGCCCATCATTTTACTTTAATTACCTGTTTAACCAAAAATTCATGCTAAGCCAATATAGAAGCTGAAATTGCACTACAAATTTCTAAGAAGTTTTGAAAATATTATAGTCTATGGAGTGCCATCACCTTTGATCTAAGCACCCTCAACTCGAAACTCTAAGGAATTCATAAATTGTTTTTTTTTTTTTAGGTTCACAAGGCATTTCATGGACTCTTCAGATTTGTGTTGATAAACTGATTAGGATTTTAAGTTATTAATCATGGTTACACATGATCAGGTCTCAACAAATATGCATGTCCTTGGCAAGCAGATTTTGCCAGCTGGTGAGTAGCTGCAGTCTGGACAAACTAGAATAATTTTTATTTAATAAAAAATACTTTTCTAAATGAAATCTTTAATAAAAACAGAAAGATATGCATAATAAAAAATGCATAATTTTAATAAAAAAAATTAAAATAAGTCGATTTTTCGGGAAATACAACGTTGTTTTTAGAGTTCTTCCTATTCTTATATTGAAATTGTCTTCTTCTTCTTGGAATGGTTCTCATGCAATTGAAATTGTTCTCCAAACAATGATACAGTACAACTAATCACTTTAGAATGTCTACTGATTTAATGGGACATCATAAAACAAGCCTTGGGCAAGTAAGATTTTGCGCAATTTATAAAAACAAATCCCTGCAGGAGACCCAATTATTCACACAAGCTATCATACATTGCATTGAACCCAATAACAGAGCTCACAGCTGACACTGGCAACTAAATTTGTTCACTATCCATGCAAAACATCTAGTCTTCACACCCCTATTAACCACGCAATTACACAACTTCCATTGAATTGATTCTAACATTTCTGCCGAATTAATCCTATAAAACTCTTTAAGTAACTTAAATGAGGCAATCCACATAGCCTCAATCTATGCTCATAGGGAACTTTACACGAACCACTCACCATCTTGGTTGCTTGCCTCTGAATTCTCTCCACCACTTTCTCATCCCTCAAGAAATGCAGGACCAGACCTGAGGAGCACAGTAATCCAGATGTGGATGTATCAACTTCCATATCTCTACTTGTTCTTTAATAACAAAGTAATCTTATGAGCTAGCTTAGCAATATGCCCTCTAAACTTCAACTCTCGGTATACCACCACCTCTAAATCCCTAGCTGCATCTATTTCCTGGAGTATAGTTACATCAGTGTGGTACAAAGCTTGTAATTGATTTATCCCAATATGCATGCATAACTTTACATTTCTCCACATTAAACTGGCACCCATTATCCTGTACTCATACTGACAGCTTATTTAAATCATCCTGCAAGCTCTCCACATCACTTTGATTCACTATTACGCTACCTAATTTTGTATCAGCAAACAATTGAATATTTCCTTTCAGATTATTTTCTATATCTATTATGTACAAATTAAACAGTACAGTCTGAGCAAAGATGAGAGAACCCTCAGCACTTCTGCACATGAAGTGTTGAGGGTTCATCAGAAAACTAGATTTTCTTTTATGAACATCCCAAGTTTTTAAAGTGGTACCTGTTTCACTTGTATAACAGTTGGATAATTTTATGTATAAAGCACATGATTTTGCATGTTGGTGATGAATTTGTGCATGACCTTATTCCTTTCTCCTTTTCAACATGAAATGACTTCTTGGCACTCTGCCAGCTACGGTTCTCTCAAATGTGGCCAGACTATAGTGGTGATAGTACTGAACCTTGCAGCAAACCACTAGTTACCTGCTTTCTCCTTGATTCTGTTCGTTCCAGTGTCACTTTTTGATATCTGTCCCGCAACTATCATCTTATTCACATAACTAGTGTCATATCCATCCCCATTTGCTGTAATTTGTGTAAGAGAGCTCCATGTGATTGTCTGTCAGATGCCTTTGCAAAATTCAGCAGAATCACTGTATAGCCCTTTCATTTATCCAACATAGCTGTCACTATATTATAAAAAGTTAGTAAATTACTAACGCATGATTAACCCTTCACAAAGCCATTCTGCTCCTCATATTCTAATCCACTCATTCTTGAATTCTCTTTTTGACCAATTTTTCCACTATTTTTACCACCACTCCTGAGATACTGATTGGTCTATAACCTCCTACTGCAGTTTTAGAACCTCTCTTATGCAAAGGAATTATTTTGCCCTCTTTGCAATCCCTTAAACTTTACCAGAACTGATACTTAAATTAAAGAGCCTAGTGAGAAACATTGCCAGTTTCCTTACATATTCTCACAAAATGCAAGCTGATATCCCATCTAATCCCACAGCTGTACTTATATTGAGATTCTGCAACATTTTAAGAACCCTAAATTCATTCACCTCTATTTCCACATCAGTCTTTGCCACAGCATTAACTTCATTTGGATGATACATCCTTGCAAAGTGGTCACTCAATAACTCAATTTTATCTGCTTCTGTCACCATGTGACCATCAGCACTCATTAAGGTTATTCTTCCAAAGTAATTCTTTCTCTTACTTGCCACATAATGAAAGAACTCGTTGGGATTTCCTTTAGCCTGTTTGGCTAGATTCTTCTTGTAATCTGATTTTTACCTTCCTTGCCTGACCCTGGTACTGTTCATGAGTTTTGCTAGTCACCTTTTTCCTTATATACCCTCCAAAACAATTTTTTTTTTGCAGCTCATGCTTAATGATACTACTCATCCATCTAACCCCTACTTGATTTACTCTCCTTACTTTAAGTATACAATTTAATATTGCTTCCTCTAGATGGTCCTTAACTATCTCCCATGCATTAGTGCATGGGAGATAGTCAAGGAGCAAACACTCAAGATTTAATCTGGGGCGGGGGGGCGAATTAAGTAGACGATTTGAGAATACACACTACGCATTACATACGACCTGTGACTGAGCATCTGCAGTGATAGCAACACATGATACCCGTGATCTTCTATGGCCTAGTTTAGCAGTGCTCGGTCCGCCCGAGCACTACTTCGTTCGCCTTGCATTCACAGCAGCTGTGATTCCCGAGAGCTATAGGGTATTCCCACCTTATGTGATCGCTAATTCATAAGTAGTGTAGAAATAGAAAACACAACACAGCATAAATAAAAAAATGAATTTTAATTAGGAAAAGATTTTTGGAAAACTTTCTAGTGTTTTTTTCCTTTTTTTAGGAGGGCAGGGCCATCCCCCCCCATGGGTGCGCCAAAGCTGAACATATCTAGTGCGAGGCCACCATCCCACTTATCGAAGGCCTCAAGCAGCCTGAGAAAAAAGTTCATCTGGTCTCTACAGCAGGGTTTCTGGATAATGTAAAAATATTATTATTATTCATGACACCTCCAAGGAGTCCGAAGACTCATCATGGGAGGACACCAACTGTACAACTTTCCATCTCCACTACTACACAGAGCCTGTACTACCAATCACCTACATCAACGCCATCTACCATCGACGATCACCACCGCTAGTATTTTTAGTAAATTGCATGTTCTGAAGGGCCGATTTGTCTGTATGCGGGAAGAAAAACCAGAGTTTCTGGGAGAAAAAACCCTGCTACCTCTGTATGAGATCGGCAAACTCACCTTCAATTAAAAAAGTCCATATAAAGATTCCTCCCGTCATGACGAAAATCGAACTTAGGCCTTTTCTAATCGAAGAGTGCAACGTACCATCGTTCTTCCAATTGCGCTACGGAGGCGCTTAATAATAATATCAGCACGGACAACTATCTACGAGAATCGAACTAGGGTATTCAAAGTTGTAAAATAACTTCCTGCAGCATGATCATTCTAATTACATGAAACCCACTTTTATATATATATATATATATATATATATATATATATAAAATACAAAAAAAATGATTAAAAAAACCCTTTAGTCTGCACAAGGTACCAATGACCTGTGATTTCTGTCAATATGCTATGAACTAGAAACAAAACTTCAATACTTATGAAATCATACAAAATGGCTGATAAATTAGTATATCATCTAGCATTCTGAACTATTAATCTCTCAGCATAAGTATATTTCCTCTCTGGACTTCACTGAATATTCCATTGACATGTTTATAATAAATGCAAACATTACATACATATGCTCTTCCACAGATGTTTATTTTGTGAATAATATTTTTTTTATCAGTATTTATAGCATATTTGCTTATTTTCTAAAGGGATATCCCCTCGTATTCAACCATTCTTTTTTTTTGCTGAGATTTATGGTGTGTGAGCTGTTTTGACATACGAGTCATCTTCAGAGCTCAAGAAATGAAAGTGGGGTGTATGTCATACGAGCTTTGTTTTATTTTTTTTTTTTATGGTTGCATCAAATTTTCTGGATTATTGCTTATTGGCAGAAATCTTGGATTATAAATTAAAGATACAATGGTACCTTGAGATATGAGTTTAATTCATTCCATGACCGAGCTCATAAGTCAAAATGCTTGTATCTCAAATCAATTTTCCCCATTGAAATTAATTAAAATGAGATTAATTCGTACCAGCCCCCCTAAAACCCCTCCAATTTTTTTATAATAATGTATTTATAATGAACAAATATTGTATACAAACAAAATAAAACCAAATACTGTACATACATACATGTAAAAGAGAATCTAAAGAAATAAACAGATGTTGGCAGAGCTGATTAGTGTATGGTATTAATTTTTTCTTTCACTTCACTTTTGCTTAACTTAATTTTCTTCTTCACTAGTTTTTTTCTTTTTTTTTTGCCACGCTTTCTTCACTTTCATAAGCAGAGCGTTTCAATAGAGACCTGTCCAAGGAGCTTTGTTTCTTCCTCCCTTTTAGAATGTTTCTGAAATGAGTTAGGCAAGTGTCATTAAATAGCGCCGCTGCACGACCAGTTGCAACTTTTTCAGGGTGTTTCTTTTCAATAAAGTCCGAAACTTTTTCCCACATTGCCAACACTTTCTTTATCTCACTTGAAGAGATAACCTCCTCTTCCTCTGCGGTTGTATCAATCTCCTGCAGAACCTCTGTATGTTGCTGCATGTGTAGTTCCATCAACACCTCTGTCGTTAGTTCCTCGGAATGTGCTGCGACAAGGTCTCCCTCATCCACCTCCAGGCCCATGGACTTTCCGAGGGACACAATCTCCTCCAGCACTTCCTGTTCAGGTCTAAATCCTTCAAAGTCTCTTTCAGCCACAGCTTTTTCCATGCAGAGGCCAAGGTCCTTTTTGTAACCCCCTGCCAGGCCATATCAATAATTTTGAGGCATATGACAATGTTGTAGTGGTCCTTTCAGAACCCTCGAAGGATGAGGTTTGTGCTCTCCATAACCTCAAAGCAACGTCGGAACATGTGTTTGGTAAAAAGTTTCTTGAAATTGGAGATCACCTGTTGGTCCATGGGCTGTAGGATAGGGGTGGTGTTGGGTGGAAAGTAGAGAACCTTTATAAAGCTGAACTCCTCGAGGATGCCGTCCTCAAGGTTTGGTGGGTGGGCAGGAGCATTGACAAGGACGAGAAGGGCTTGCAGGGGTAAGTCATTGACCTCGAGGTATTCTTAACGGCAGGACCAAAGACCAAGTTGACCCACTGCAGAAAAAACTGCATAACCTGCAGCTTTTCTTTTAAAACCTTATGGGTCTCGAAGGCTCTGGGGTTTTCTGAGTGGTATACGAGCAGCGGCTTGGTCTTGCAGTCACCACTCCCATTTGCACACAGTGCGAGGGTCAACCTATCCTTCATGGGCTTGTGACCTGGCATCTTATTTTCTTCTGCTGTTATGTAAGTTTTGCTTGGCATCGTCTTCCAGAAGAGCCCTGTCTCGTCACAGTTGAAAACTTGTTGGGGGGGGGGGGGATGTATCCTTTTGCCATGGATACATCGAGTCCTTCTGCTTCAGAATAGTATATATATATCGTAGAAGTAGTGCGATCATACTGCGTTGCCAAGTCTATTACTCTTATGCCTTGCTCATGTTTGTCTATTATCTCACGCTTTAATTCCATGGATATCACCTTTTTCCATTTCTCACCACTGTTCTTTACACTCACCTTTTTTGGACTTATGGTTATACGAAAAAAATTAGCTAAATAACTGTACATACATACAAAAAAAAAAAAAAAAAAAAAAACACAAAATTAAAACTCAACGACAGAAATTCTTCTGCGGTGAGGTAAACGTGATCTGAACAACGCCCAAGACTCGAGAATCTGAGCAGAGTGGTGGTTGTGACATCGCTGAAGCAGGCTCGTATCTCAAATTCTGGCTCATAACTCAAGGCAAAAAATCGACGGCTCGTATCTCAAAAAACACGTATGTTGGGGCACTTATATCTCAAGGTACCACTGTACCAAGAAATTGTATACTTGGTTTAATCCATTATCCAAGTGTAAGCAAACAAAGTATGTGCCTGAAGTATCTTTCAGGACTGCTGCAACTCGTGGCAAAGGTGGTATAAGTTCTCATCACTTGCCTCAGTATCTTTCATAATGAAAAGCACATCTCCTTGCAGACGTGTATAATACTATGCATTAAGGGAAATGTCACCACCCAGACAGTTTCAACCTTTATTGAGGTCTCATCAGTGGGAGCCAGACCCAGGAATGGTGATACTGAGGTGAAAGTAATGGAGAAGTCATATTTCCATATACCAGTTGCCAAAAGGTGTCACACCTTATTATTAAAAATACTCTGGATTAGAGATAGTTAGTTGTTGAAAGTTTTTCACTTGGTTATATTAAAAATTAAAGATACCAAGAAATTATATACTTGGTTTAATCCATTATCCAAGTGTAAGCAAACAAAGTTTGTGCCTAAGTATCTTTCAGGACTGGGGCAACTAGTGGGTCTGGCTCCCACTGATGAGACCTCAATAAAGGTCGAAACCGGTCTCGGTAGTGACCCAGATGTGCTTTGCATTATGGAGATACCGAGGCAAGTGATGAGAACTTATATAGTACACCAACAGATACGAGACCCTTCAACACTTCTGCGCATGTCAAAAGAAGAAGAATCCATTCCGATAATAGGGTAATTAATTGTATTGTAGGGCGAGTGTTTATCATTACACATCGGAAAATTAACTTCTCTTTTATGATCATTGTAGTTTTTAAAGTGGTAACTATTTTGCTTGTATAGCAGTTGGAAAATTTTACATGTTGGACAAATTCGTACAGTCTTATTTCTTTCTCCCTTTCAACATGAATTGACTCTTCTTGGCAGTCTGCCAACGACAGCTCTCACTTATGTGGTCAGACTGTACCACCTTTGCCACGAGTTGCCCCAGTCCTGAAGGATACTTCGGGCACAAACTTTGTTTGCTTACAAGTATATAATTTCTTAGTATCTTTAATTTATAATATAACTAAGTGCCATTCTGACTTTCAACAAAAATCTTGGATTAATTTGCATGTAGTGGAACTTTCAAATTTCTGAAATCACATAGAGGCAATGGACATTTATGGAATTCCTGTCATACTTTATGATTGTGGTTCCTGAAATTCTTAACATTGTCTCATTACTTTGTGTGTCAATTATGATATATTTTTTGCAATCTGTGGGGTGTCATTCTGTTTTAGCATGTGAATTGCAATTTCAGTTTTTCAGTATCGGGAGGCCCAAAATTTGGATATAGATATTGTTGAATTCAAAGAAATTTGTCAAAATTATTTACTTCATGAGGGTTACTTTTGTACATGATTTCAAAGTGTGGTCTTTTAGAGTAATGTGTGAACGATTTCTAATGCTCTGAAGACATCAACATTGGTATATAGCACAGTTGTGACATCTTTTTGGGATAAAGCTAGGTTTGATACTTTTTGGAATAGGTCATCAGTATTTTTAATCATAAATTTAGATGTGGTTAATAATAGTTTGAGTAATTTTATTACAAGTTTGGATAAAGATGACATAGTAGTGTTTTTATATGAAATTAATGGGCATACTGGGTAGACCAATTTATGAATTTTGACTTGTCCAAATATATTTGGAGTGTGGAGTAGTCTGGGGTACTGTATTTTTCATTATTGTTTTCTCTATCTTATTTTGATTTTTTAATTTATGCAATGCATTATCAATCTGTTTTATGAGGTTAGGAGTAGGGTCATTTGAAATTTTTTGGTACGTGTTTTGATCATTCAAAATTTCTACTGTTTTATTGTGATAATCAGTTTTATTTATAATGACCACTGTCACCTTTGTATGTTTTAGTGATCATGATGTCCAGGTTCTTTTTTTAGTGATATCAAAATTTTCTACAGATTGGTAGTAATGTTAGACTGTATTTTTATTTTGCTGTTGATGTTATTTATTTTTTGTGAAATATTGTTTCTAGTTTTTTGCCAGGGATACTGCAAAATTTTCCCCTGTAGAAAATAAGCAAATGAATTATAAATACTGAGGTCTACTTTAGAGGAGTAGCATGAAAAATAATATCTAAATATTTTTTATCTTTTATTTGCGGGGGGAGTATAGTTTAACCAGATGACACTACAGACAGCATGAAATCTCATCATGTTGTACAATCATGTGCATTTGTGGTTTAAGCCAACAGAGATTACAATTTGGTCAGCTAAGTCCCAAATTGCCATCTTCCTCCTTGTGGTTGCTTAAGGGTCGAAGCCAAATAACTGGGAGGAGACTTCCACATTGCCTCTCAGGAATGCAGAGAACTTTCACATGGTGCACCCCTGTTAGTAGGTATCTATTGGGTACTGAATGAATGAGGATGGGCTGGAAATTTGGAACTTAGCTGACCAAATTGTATTCTCTGTTGGCTTAAACCACAAATGCATATTATGGTACAACATGATGAGATTTCATGCTGGCTGGGATGCTGCCCTGTAAAACAAGGTCCCAGCTGTTTTCATCAGGAACCATGGCAAATAGTGAAAAGTGGAACAAGCTCCATCTCAACATCTGAAGAAGAAGAATAAATTCAACATCAGAAGAACTGAAGACAGGAACCATCAATATAAGGAATATTAATGGAAAAGAAATCGAACTTGCAGAAGAAATGGAAAAGAACCACATGGACATAATTGGCATTACTGAGACAAAGAAGACAAAAACAGGTGAGATCTTACTAAATAATAAGTATAGGATGTAATTTTCAAGCAATAATGATCAAAGAAAGTAAGGAGTAGTGATAGCATTCAACATGAAACATGAAGATAAATTTTTCATGAGTCATTAGAACAGGCAGCTAACATAAAGAAAATGGAAAAAGTAGTCCAGGCAGAGTAAGAAATGAATCCTACTAGGCATATAGGAACATTTTGGGAAAATCTGAAGAAAAGGGCAAAGCTAATAATAATCGTAAGTATTTACTGAACCTCTGCTAAGGACTAATCCGTGACTAGTCATATTACTAACACTATATTTCAACACAAAGATGTGCACAAGTTCACATGGAGAGAGGACACAAGAAATAAGAAAACCCTCATTGATTATGTCATTATTGATGGTGATATCTTCATGCTTGTTCAAGATACAAGAGTGTACAGAAGAATTGAAATAGAAGTCACCATTAATTAGTACTAAGCAGGATAAAAATGGATATCACATTGAAAAGAACAGTATGTAACAAAGCTTTAAAAGGAATTAAAGTCAAGTCTACAATTTCCTTTTACAAGCAAATTGTAGACTTGACTATACAAACATTATTGAAGAAAAAATGAAACAAATTGAAAACGAGAACGAAACCTTGGAGTCTCAGTGGCAAACTCTAAAGAAGACATTGATTAATTCAGCTAGGGAGGTATCTGGTGAAGATTTTTGCAAGGATAGAAAAATAAGAACACCATAGTAGACACAAGAAGTAGCTGCGGAAAAGAATAAAGCATACCAAAAGTTCCTGGCGAATAAGTCAGCAGATGCCATAAAAGAATATAGAGAAAAATGTAAGAGAGCTAAGTTGTGTGTGTAAGGATAGCTAAGCAAAAGTCATGGAAAGACTTTGGTAAGAATATAGAAAATAAATATCAGGAAGGTGGCAAAATATTCTGGAAGCTATTGAAGAAGCTTAGAATGGAGGAAAGAATACTGTGAAAGGAATCAAAGATGATAAAGGTGACATGAAAACTAAAGATAAGGATATCCTACATGTCGGGAATAATTACTCTGAAAGACCGTTAAATGAACCAAGCAGTAACAGAACCATACTAGAAAATTTTCAAGAGGAATGCAAATAGGAGCAGATTGATACTTGAAGTAGAAAAAGCCATCAAAAACTTGAAATGTGGGAAGGAGTAGGTGATATTCGACCAGAAATGCTTAAGTATGGAGTAATAAAAGTTTTGCATAATTCAGAGGACCTGGTCAAAAGGTCGAATTCCCAATGATTGGAGTAGAGCTCTGAATAGTACCCATCTATAAAAAAGGGAATAAAACTGAATGTGAGAATCTGAGGAATTTCTCTACTAAGGTAAGATTTATTTGAATTTCATATTGAAAAGAATAACATGTAAGAAAGTTTTAAAGCAAATAAAAGTTGAGCATCTCTCAGATGTGAGCTGTAGACTAAAATATACAAAGATTATTGAAGAAAAAATGAAAGAGTTTGAGAACAGGAATCAAACCTTGGAGATTCAGTGGCAAACTCTGAAGAAAACATTGATTGATTCTGCCAGAGAGGCAAGTGGTGAGGTTGTCTGTAAGGATAAAAAAATCAGAACTCCCTGGTGGACACAGGAAGTTAAAGAGGCAGTGAAGGAAAAGAAGAAAGCATACCAAAAGTTCCTGTCAAATAAGTCAGCTTGTGCTCTTAGAGAATATAGAGACAAATGCATGAATGCTAAACACTGTGTAAAACTAGCTAAACAAAAGTCATGGGAGGACTTTGGCAAGAATATAGAAAATAAATATCAAGAAGGTGGCAAAATATTCTGGAGATTGTCGAAGAAGCTTAAGAATGGAGGAAAGAGTGCTATAAAAGGAATTAGAGATGATAAAGGTGACATGAAAACGGGAGAAAAAGATATCCTTGAAGTATGGAGTAATTACTTTGAAAAATTGCTAAATGAAACAAGCAGTGATGACAGCACAGGGGTAAAAAACATTGACCAGGCATGTAGTCAGGAATACATATCCATACTTGAATTAGAAAAAGCCATCAAAGCCTTGAAATGTGGAAAGGCAGCAGGAGTAGATGATATTCGACCAGAAATGCTGAAGTATGGTGGTATAAGAGTCTTACAGTGGCTGCACTGCATAGTTCAGAAAGCCTGGACAGAGGGACGAATTCCCGATGACTGGAGTAGAGCTCTCATAGTACCCATATATAAAAAGGGTAATAAAACTGCATGGAGAATTACAGAGGTATTTCCCTACTGAGTGTTCCTGGCAAGATCTATGCAAGTATGCTTGAGAAACGGTTGAGGAGAATTGTGAAAGAAAAGCTTGGTGAAGAACAAGCTGGATTCAGGCCAAATAGAGGCTGTCAGGATAAGATCTTCACTTTACGACAAATAGTGGAGAAATCATGGGAATATAACAAAGTTGTAATAGATATGGTATGAAGGTCAGCAATAAAAAGACAACGACAATGAAAATAGGCAGAGTCATTGAAAATGTCAACTGTGTTGTGAATGGAGAACCTGTGGAACAAGTAAAACATTTCAGCTATTTAGGCACGATGTTTACTGAAGATGGTAAATTAAATATAGAAATAGACAACAGAATCAGCAAAGCTGGTATGGTGGGAAGTCAATTGAATAAATTCATATGGAATAAGAGAGAAATTAGTCGGAACACTAAATTAGCTGTATACAAGACAGTGTTCAAACCAGTTTTAACTTATGGATCTGAGAGCTGGGTCAGAAGTAAAACACTTGACCAAAGACTAGAGACCACAGATATGAGAGTCCTGAGAAAGATTATAGTTGTGAACAGATGGCATCAATGGCAGTATCATATTAAAAATGATGATATTAGGAAAGAACTTGACATTGTCAGGATCCAGGAATGCGTTAGCAGAGCTAATCTCAGGTGGTATGGTCACTTAAACAGAATGGGCAAAGAAAGATTAGCAAAACAAGTGTTCTCTGCCAGGTTGGCAGGAAAACGACCCAGAGGAAGACCAAGATATAGGTGGATTGATACGGTACAAAGTGCTTTACACGATAGAAATATAAGATCTGATAATGTTGGAGTGTGGACAAGTAACAGACTGATTTGGAGGAAAATTGTAGATAGGAAATTAATAATGATTAATTTTTTTCATGTAGTACTATCATATCCTGTACATGGCAGGAATTTGATGATGATGATGATAATGAGGTAAGATTTATGCAAGTATACTTGAAAAGAGGTTGAGAAAGACTGTGGAAGAGAAACTTGGAGAAGAACAAGCTGGATTCAGGCCAAATAGAGGTTGTCAAGATCAGATTTTCACTTTAAGACAAATAGTTGAGAAATCATGGGAATATGACAAGGATTTGTACTTAAATTCTGTAGAATCTGAAAAAGGCATGAAAAGCTTTTCAGAACACCACAATTATACAGAGTAAATGGAACATTGTACAGAGCAATATATAGTTTATATTAAGTTGTCAGTCAGCAGTAGAATTGAAGGAAATACAGGAAGATGGTTTGATGTAAAATCAGGGGTAAGACAAGGGTGCAACATTATCTCCACTCTTATTCATCATCGATATGGATCACATTATGAAAGAAAGTGGCATCAAGCCTGATATTAGAATTGGAGATGTCAAACTTAGCTCTTTGCTTTTATGCAAATGATGTAATCCAAAACACGTCTAGTGCAAGTCTCCAGGATTCACTAACTAAATTGAATAACAGCTGTAACAAATTTGGCATGAAAATTGCCATAAAAAGACCAAAACTATGTAAATAGGCAAGAGCATAGAAAACTTCAGCTGCATTCTGAATGGAGATCCTATAGAACAAATAAAATATTTCAGCTATTTAGCCACAGTTTTTAGCGAAGATGACAGGTTAAATCTGGAAATAGACTACAAAATAAGCAAAGCTAGTGTGGTGGGTAAAGCTGAATAAGTTTATATGGAATAAGAGAGAAATTAGCCAAAACACCAAACTAGCAGTATACAAAACAGTGTTTAAACCAGTTTTAAGTTATGGACGTGAGAGTTGGATTAGACATAAAGCACTTGATCAAATACTAGAGAGACCACAGATATGAGGATTCTGAGAAAAATAAGGAGAGTGAACCAATGGCCTCAGTGGCAGAATCATATTAAAAATGAAGATATTAGAAAGGAAACTGACATTATCAGCATTCAAGAAAGTGGCAGCAGAGATAATTTAATGTAGTATGGCCACTTAAATAGAACAGGTGAAGAAAGGTTAGAAAACATGTGTTTGATGCCAAGATGGTTGAAAAGAGACCCAGCATGAATCTACCTAGAAAACCAAGGTCTAGGTGGACTGATATGGTCAGAAGCACCTTATAAACATGAAATGTTAGATATGACAATATTGGAGTGCTCACAAGTAACAGATTGATTTGGAGGAAAATTATTGATAGGAGATTAATAATAATGTTAACTTAATCATGTAGTACTGTCAGAGTAACCTGAACACCCCTTGGTGGTACATATCTGGAAATTGATGGTGATATTTTTAATATAACTATCACTGCAAGGGTAGGGGGTCAGTGATATATTTTTAAGAAAGTAATGTAAAGTTAACAAATCTTTAACATTTTTAACTGTCTTCAACCTTCACCTCCATATAATTAACCTTCCTTTGTCATGGGGATATAAGATATATAGTTCACTGTACTCTGTTAGAATATAGAATAAAGACTTAAATAATTTGCTTTTTTAGCATATATATATATATATATATATATATATATATATATATATATATATATGTATACATATGTATACATATGTATACACACAAATATGTGTATACATATGTTTTTCGTTGTGTGTGTATACATACACAGAAAGAATGATGAATGTGGCACAGGAGGTAGATTAAAAAAAAAAAAGTCCTTCATAACAAAAACCAGCACATGCTATGCATTGTCAAATTTGATATAACTATAATACCTACAATGAAAATATAACTTGTTGAATATAATTACAAAATATAAAAGCTATATTAGTGCCATGAATATAGCATCTTTTACTTTTCTGAGGTACAAAATTACCACAGTGCAAAATCCTGTGGTAAGGGAGATAATTTTTATATTTTTACAATATATACAAATAAGTTGAACAAAATGGCAAAAATATATTTCCTTTTAACAGTGAGACAGCTCTCAGAAAGCATTATAGCATGTGTATTGTAACATTAAAAGAGCAAAAGTGTTTTCAATATTCACAATTCAGCATTATTTTGCACAGTACTACCACCTTGCAATTAAGATAATTATGACAATGTGTAATATACAATTATGTATTACATTAACTAATATTATAAATGATTTACAAGTTTTGTGGAGTCAAAGAACAAATAGATTACTATTTATTTAATTACTCTTTAAAATAGCATCATATCTTTATCTCTCTAGATGTGCTGAATGTCACTTTTCTTTAAAATATACTGTGCATTCTGAGAGATACCTTCCCTGAGAATCAATAAGTTAGTTCTTAAAGTATGTAAAAATCAAAATTCGATAAAGCACTGAAGTTGCAGATATTGAAGATCTGCAACTTAAATGCTGACTTCCCATGTTTTATATTTCCATTTATATATAAAAAAAGACCTAAAATAAACTTTTAATGTTGATACCTTTTATCCTTAAGCTGTATAATAAAAAGCTAATAAAGTTGGTATGTGTATCATAAATAAGAATTAACAAGGCTTTTCAATAAATTAGAGATGTCAAGAAATTATATTCTTGGTTTAATCCTTTGTCCAAGTATAAGCAAAGAAAGTTTGCACCTGAAGTATCTTCATGACTGGGCTACTTGTTTACAGAGGCTAATGATGACTTCAAATCAATTGCCTTAGTATTCCATAATACAAAATACACATCTTTTAGGGCAGTGGTTCTGAAACTTCTTCAGATTGTGGTACACCTGATAATGCAAAATTATGTCAAGGCACACCCGTGTTCTTTGCTAGAATTTCATGTAATTAACCTTAAGTTTACAGTATTTTACAGTTTACACAACACTAAGTACAGTACAGTCCTCGGTACTTGATGACACAATCATTGTCATATTGCTGATAGTCAAATGGTGGCACTTTAGTTCAGCATTTGCAGCGAAATATAGCAATGTTACATAATTATTTCTATATTAAGCTGGCAAAAGTTTTCATACAAATATAATTGTATAAATAAGCAAAAGTGCCCCAATATATTAAAGAAGGCTGAAGAAGGGAGAATGGTAACTATAGTGCAGTGTTTCTCAATTTTTTTTTAGCTCGTGGGCACATTGCTTCACTGTATGTATGGAATTTTATGGCATACGGGCACAGTAGGTGACAGCACTGTGCTAGAGGTTACCACTACCAAGGTCCATTAGGTGAATTGTAGTTCAAGAAATGTCTTGAACGCCAGCAGAGAGTATACGAGTCAACACTCATCACAAATTCAGTTACTTTGAACTCGAAACAATGAGTGGTGTGTTTACTCTACTCTGCAATTTGTTTATTAAGTCTCAACATTTTGTGGCCCTGATTTATATTTTTGTTTAACATGGAGGAGTTTTTAGTTAAATGTCAAAGGTTAAGCAGCCAAAGTAAAGATGCTCATTGTGAAAATACAACTAATGATTCCTTCAGACCAAGTAATAGTCAAGGCACCTTCCCAGACCAATTCAACATCTGGTGCTGTGTGCAAGTATAACGATTGCTATTTAAGTTATGGATTTACATACATTGGATCTGAAAATCATCCAGTTCCTGTGTGTTGTATGCAGCAAAAAATTGAGCAATGAAAGTATGGTTCCAAGCAAAGTGAAGAGACACTTTAACACTAAACACAATCATTCAAAAGATAAAGCCTATTTCAATTGTTTGCTCTCTTCTCAGGTAAAGCAAGTCAAGTTGGAAAAAAATAGCAAGAACTGCAGAAAAGGCACAAGTAGCGAGTAATAAGGTGGCTGAAAAAACTACAAGGAGCATGCAGTCACATGAAATAGCAGAAACTTTGATTTTACCTGCTTTAAAGAAAGTTAAATCTGTGCTAGGAGAGCTGTCTAGGGGGAGATATCAAACGTACCCCTCTATCGAATGGTACTATTTCTTGCCTCATAGAAGACATGCCTTCTGATATGTAGAAACAAGTAGCCAAAAAAGTATATGATGGTAAAAAATTTTCACTTCAAATGGATGAGTCGACAGACATACCCAAACTGCCAACTACTGAGTTACAAAGATTTTTAGATGGTGATTTCGTTGTTGTTGAACAGTTCTTATCATGTACAGAATTACCTCTTATGTCAACTGGATCAGACATATACAATTCTATGACAACCACATTGGAAGAAAATAAGCTATGTTTGGGTGTGCACTGATGGCGTACCAGCACTGACTGGTGGAACTAAAGGTTTTGTTTCAAGATTAAAGCAAGATTTTCCTAAGGTAAGGTCCATTCATTGTTTTTTACATTGAGAAGCTTTGGTAGATAAAATGATTCCTGAGACTCTAGGGAGCATAATGGGCTCAGTAGTTGTGATGGCTAACTACATTAAAACTAGATCAATTAAGACTAGACTTCTAAAAGTCATGTTCAAAGAAGCAGGAACTCGTCATCAAATGCTAGTCCTTCACACCGATATTCACTGGCTGTTCAAAGACAAGGCACTATCCAGATTTTATGAACTGAGGAATGACTTATTAGAAATTTCTGCTACAGAGAAACCTGAATTTGCTCCCCTAATTAAAGACAAGACATGGTGTTCAAAAGTTGCATACCTGGCTAATATTTTTGGACATTTAAACAGCCTTAATGCAAGTACAGGGGAAGGAAGAAAACCTCTTTACACGAAGTGGCAAGCTGAATGTGTTCTTAAAAAAAAAAAAAATTAAAATATGGAAGGCAAAAGTTGAAAATAACGACCTTGAAATGTTTCGTCTCATACCTGATATTGATCTGGAGATTACTTCCTGCTTGATTTCAGAACATCTCTTGGTTTTGGAGGATAAACTACAGCAATACTTTCCTTCCCTCAATGTGAATGAATACGAATGGTTCTGCAATTCTTTTGCCGTTACTCCTGCAGACACAAACCATCTATCGTTAAAAAGAGGCAACAGAGTTGGCAGAACTTTAGGCTGATCGAACTTTTCAGCTCAAGTTTAGGGAAACAACACTACTTCAATTTTGGAATTTGGGGAAAAAAAAAGTTCTCAATATTATTAGAAGATGTCCTATCTACACTACTACACTTTTTGACAACCTACTTGTGCAAGCAGAGATTTTCTACACTGGCCAACATTAAAAGTAAGAAATGAGAACAACTTCTTTCTCTTGATCAAGAATTATGGATGTGTTTGCATGCAATTCGACCCCATAATAATAAAAATGATGTAATTATTAATTCATTAATTTTAACCATTCCAGTTAGTATTACTTAAAATTCACTTGTTCCTCTTGTATTAATAAATAATGCTGTCAAAAATATTTAATACCTATTTTATATTTCCTCTTATTTTCCGGTTTTAATAAAAATACTTTTTTTTTCTTGTGACACATTAATGCAGTTTCGCAGCACACCCTTTGAGAAACACTGCTTTAGAGTTGTGCAAATGCTATGTATTATAGGAAGGGCCACTGCCCTGACCAGTTTCTACCTTTATTAAGGTCTCATCAGTGGGAACCATACCCAGAAAGGATATCAAGGTTAAAGTAATGCAAAAGTCACATATTTCCCATATATACAAATAGTGTATATGGGAAAAGGCATTATTACCTTATTATTAAATTACTTTGGATCAGAGATATATGTTGTTTTAGCATGATGTTGCATAGTATTATACACACCATAAAGGATGTGTGCTTTATATTATGGGATATTAAGGCAATTGATGTAAAGTCATTAGCCTCTATATAAGTAGCACAGTTTGCGCATGAAGATACTTCACATGCAGACTTTGTTTGCTTACACTTACTTCTTTAATTACTTCTTACTTACTTCTTTAGTTCATCTTTAATTTATAGTAACCAAGTGAAAAAAAAAAGTATGCTAAATTGCAAATTTCATTATTTCTGTGAGTGAAATTTAACTTGTAAATAAATAAAACTTTTGTTCAGGAATACTTTTTCATTAATTTAACTGAGAAAGAATTCTAACAATACTAAACTATAAAATTCTGATCTCTTTTCAATTCATTACATTTTTGTCCAACTATAGGTAAAATGCCTCAGTTCTGAACTAAGGTTTCTCCCATATCCATTTTTACAGCTTTGATCCTAATATGATTTATGTTACAGAACATATAAATACAATGACTGGTAAGTGAAACGTTAGTTTGAACAGATTGTCAGAGAATAGAAAATCTGCTCCATTAAAAAATACAGAAAAGATGAAACAATTATTCTTTTTCTATTTCCACATCCCTATTTTCAGTATCTTTCTGCCGGTCATCAGATGGCAACATAGGTTTAGACACATCTCCAGACACTTTTCTTCCTGTAAATAAATAATTCTAATTTTACTTATTTAATTTTTTTTCTCAATAGATACAAAGGTTGTTTGAAAAGTTGCTGGACAATTTTAGAGAAAAAAAAAAAAATAGTATAACCAGATTGCTCCCCCCACCCCTCCCACACACATTCCACTTAGTCACATAATACATCTTCATTATAAATAAATCTAACTTTCTTCTCCTTTTGAAATATTAGTTTTAATGCAAACTTTCTTTTTTTTGTTTGAAATCAGTAGGCAGTCAACATTTTTAATTTAGGTATTAATGAGACTTGCTAACAGTAGATGACGCAATTATAAGAATAGTATGCGATGGATTTAGTATTTTCGGGGGGGGGGGGGGGAGACAGGACAGCAGTAGAGGTACTGCAGATAATAACAACAGCCAACAAGTTTAAGAGCCAGTCAGGTAGATGGCAGACCAGGGTCAATCTGGTGTGAGACAGGCTAATGGGACAAAATATAAAATTGGTTGCTGCTGTAGGCTAGGGAGTGCCAGAGATGATGTGGAAGACATGTACCAGCAGATTTGCAATGAATGCAAGTCAAGTAATTACTATGGAGACTTCAACTTCAGAGACATAGGTTGGGAGGAAAGATCACATGACAGGAAGGAAATGGAATTTATAGACTTAATGAGAGATAATTATTTGAAGCAGTATGTGACAAAGGGAACTTGGGGTACGAGTGTTGGATCTGGTTACAGGATCAGAAGACCTATCCATAACTAAAGGTGGCTACATTGCCTCCAATTGGGAAAAGTGATCATGACTTGTGAGGCAGCAAAACAAATGGAAATTCCAGCTGAGAAGGGGGTAATGTGGAATTACAATGTAGGTGATTATAATACACTTAAGAGACAGCTTGAAACAGTATCATGACATAAAGATCTGCATGGGTAATAGTCAAGGGGTATCTGGAGGAACCATCTCACACTGTATATACAAGGTAAGGAGGGTAAATTGGGTAGGAGTTAGATGGATGAGTAGTATTATTAAACATGAGCCGGAAAAAAAAAAAAAATTGTGGAGGCTACATAAGGAGAAAGTTCACCAGTTGAGTGAATTGTACAAGGATCAGACAAGAAAGGTGATTAGCATGGTAAGTAAGACAAAATCAAATTACAAGAAGAAACTAGTTGGGGGATTTTTGTTATTTGGCAAGTAGGAGAAAGAATGACTATGAAAGGATAATGTTAATGAGTGCAGATGTGGTAGAGGTGACAGAGGCAGATTGAAATTGTTGAGTTACTAAGTGACCACTTTGTAAGTATAACGTCCAAGTGAAGATACTGTTATGGCAGAGGTGACAGGAACCGATGTGAAAACACAGGCTGATGAATTGTAGGTATTTAAGATAATGCAGAATCTAAATGCAAATACAGTTGTGGGATTGAATGTAATATCAGATTGTGTCTTAAGCGACTTTAGATTTTTCAGGAAATGACAACGTATACTAAAATATTAATTAAAAAACTTTAATCAATACCTTCCAATATTTCGGCAATGTTACATTGCCATCGTCTGGGAACATAAAACTATAATATGTGCACACAGGCACTAACAATGAGCAAATGAGGCTGAAGAAGGTAACTGGCATTGGCCTAGAGTTCTAAAGGATTTAGTATTTTCAGGGGGGGGGGAATAGAGAGAGAGAGAGGACAGGTGTAGAGGTACTGCAGATAATAACAGCCAACAAGTTTAGGAGCCTAATTTTTAGTTAATGAATTAATTAATGAATATTTGATTTTTTAACCTTACAAGTAACTTAACCAGATGCTTCCCTAACTGAATTCATGTTTTCTTCAGATTTTGCCCGAGTCTCCAAGATTTTGTTCTTGTATAATAAATCCTCTTTCATTTTTTCTTCAATACTATTGTATATGTACATCTATAATTCATCCTTAAAACCTATTTGACATTGATTCTTTTTGACATTCCTGTACATATTTTTCTTTTCATAATGATATTAAATTTTGTTCTGCTCAAAACTAAATGGAGACCACTTTTTTTTATTTCAAATCTCTTGTACACTATTATCCTAAACCAGTGTGAAGATATCACTATCGATATTGTTGCTATCTGGAATCAAAGAAACTAAGACTATGAGGTCACTGTATAGTGTCTGTTAATTGCATGTGTTCTGGCTGTTTTTCAGGATGAGAGTGGGGGTTGCCACATCTACATGACTGGCTAACTTGCCTTCCATCCAAAAGCCCTTACAAATGTTCTTCAAATCTTCATGCTCAATGACAACATAGTCAACAATGCTTTTATTTCTTTGGTCTTCTTATCATGTGAATTTATGTACATCTTTATGTTGGAACATAGTGTTTATAATGGAAAGTCCATATTCCGAACAGAATTCTATCCATAAACAAAATGTGCTATTACGTCCTATTGTGGATTGCACTGATCCACCCACATACAAACTAGCCTAATATTTAGACAAAGTGCTCACACAATATACTGGAAACACACCTTCACACACAAAAAAAAATTCAGCCCACTTTAAAGCCAGTAAAGAAAACCTCACACTCCAACATATTGACATAATAGTCAGTTTTGATGTCTCTTCTTTATTCACTAATGTCCCACTCCTTAGACATCCAAGACATATTTCCTCCAAATACCTCAGCCCTGTTTCAGTTCACCACAAACTCAGGCTGTTTTGTTTGGCAAGGAAAATTCTACAAACAGATAGAGTCATGGGTTCTCCACTCCTGGCCAACCCAACTTCTTCATGGAGATTGTTGAAGAAAAGCCTTAAACTCTGACTCACGTAAACCCATTATCTGCCTATGCTATGTAGATTATGTGTTCTCCATTTGGCCACATGGCCTGGATATGCTCAACATTTTCTTAACACATCTAAACAATCAACACCCTAGGATGCAGTTCACCTTAGAAAAGGAAAACAATAGTCTCCCATTCCTAGACACTCTGATTACATGCCAGCCACTGTCTGGCTATGCTATATAGATGACGTGTTCTCCATTTGGCCACATGGCCTGGATATGTTCAACAATTTCTTAACACATCTAAACAAGCAACACCTTAGGATGTGGTTAACCTTAGAAAAGAAAAACCATTCTTATATGCTCTGATTACTCTGATGCCAGCTTGATGGATCATTCTCTGTTTACAGAAAACCCACCCACCCACATACAGGTAGATACATTCATCAGCAGTCAACCCCCCCATCCCCATCAATATGAGATTATAAAAACCCTATATTATAACAGGGCAAAATTAATCAGTTCTGATAACAGTGCCCTAACTACAGAACATGACCATATTCTCAACACTTTGTTAGTCAATTGCTGCAATCCCCACAAAATCCAAAAAATATTAAAACACTCTTACTGCAACACCCCCCCCTTCAGAGAGAGAGAGAGAGAGATTACTCAAAATCTATCGCCATTCCATATATCTGGGGCACATCTGAAAAATTAACAAATATTCCTAGTGAAATACAACCTTATGACCACTTACAGACAATATCAAAATTGGCATCCTTTATCTGTTCCACCACAGACCAGCAACATTCGTTAAACTTACCAGGTACCTTGCAGTTGCAAAGTGTCCTACTATAATCAAACAAGCAGCCATCCAATAACAGAATTTTTTAACACAAGGACTATATTTGGTTCTACAAATTGTAGAACCAAATATAAACCTCTTATGCTTCTACAAATTCCACTTCTTTTTCCAATGATTCTTCTGATGCTGATGGTGCCTATTTTCAATTTGCTAAGGATGAGTTAGTTCTTGTTGCTGACTTTTGACTGTTTGTCCTGTTCTGACAAAAATAGTAAAGCAAGGGTCCTTTTTTTTAAACCAGGCAATGTCTCAGTGCCATAATTTTGTTTTTCACAATACAAAATACAATTTGGTCAGCTAAGTCAAATTATCACCCAATTCTTGTGTTCAGCATTCAGGTGGATACCTAATAACAGTACACATCATAAGAATGTGTGTGTGGACTGGACACTGGATCAAAAGCTGTAGTTGGTTTTCTGCATTCCTTAGGGGCTATACAGAGGTGTCTTTCTATACAGAGGTTTGACTTTCACTTTAAATTTCCTGTGTAGAGCTATAATTTTTATAACAGCTTTATCACCTGATGGAGTTTAATATTTTTGTTTCAAAGATTTAGTTCTTGTTTTCAAACTCCTTCACTTTTATCTCAATGGTATTTGTATATCTGAGTCAACAAGCGTACATCTGAGGATTGTTCAACTTGGATTCTTTCAAAACTTTGGTACACATTTTTTTTTCTTTCCTTTTCAATGAGGTATGCATTTCTATCCTGCTCAACACTATGTAGTGATCACTTCCTGTACCATGCGATCCTTGTATCTTGGACTAATCTGAAGATCTCTCTCTATCAACAATAACATAAGAAGATAACTTTTTTTTATGTTTGTTTTGCAGTGTGTATTTATGAACATTTTTATGCTTCAGCATAGTATGTTCAAATAAAGAAGTCTATTCTGAACACTCTAGCAGGTAGTTCTCACTTTATGAATTGTTTTTGGATCGGAATCCTTATTTTAAATTGGATGTGGTGAAGGCAATTAGGGTTGTGTACGGTGAATTACACAGTATGTAATGACACATAATGATCAGTTAGAATGAGCCCAGGTCACTCAAAGGCTTGCCGATGTGAAGTCATCAGCCTCTATATACAAGTTGCCCAGTCGTGAATGACTTCACATGCAATGTTTGTTTGCTTACACTTGGATAAAGGATTAAACCAAGAATATAACTTCTTGGCATCTTTAATTTATTTTTTAGTCTGTGAACAGTCCTCTTTGCTCCCAACAATCTTATGGACTGTCATGTCAGAAACATTAATCCCATGCTGTCAAGTCTATTTAAGCATACAGAATCTTGGATTCATTTTGCTTTTCCTGATAGTAAACGATCTTGAGTAAGTGCAGTTTTACTTTTTCGCACACATTTTCCTTTTGTCAGGAAAAAAGGTACCTGTCTCCCTAAACCTCTTTAAAATCATATTAACAGTACCCAAACCAACACCATACTCATTGGCAATGTCTTTGTATCATCGATGCGTACAGAGAAAGAGTATATATTTTTGAATGCTTTCTTGGAGATGTATCTATTTTACAGAAACACTAAGGAATAAAACACTATGAATATCAACTTGTTTATGCTATTAAAAATGCAGAACACTATTAATACACATTGTAGAAACCGTTAAAACATGCAGCACTCAACCCAAAATAATGAATTAAACCAAAACTAGATGAAAATTTGGCTTTTTTGGATTAATTTGTTTGCTACTGTATTAGAAAACAATAATTAAGAAGAATCTTGTTTAGTTTGTTGTTATATTTAAATTACTAAAAGGTATGAATATGTGACCTGTCAGAAGGATTAGCAAATATAAGGGAGAGAAAGAAAACAGATGTGAATCAAAATACGCTCAATAGAGACGAATTTTGGTCACGTAACTTTATTACCAAATGACAGCATTTGAAAATGGTGACTTTCGATGGTGCAGAGTGAGCACGTGTGTTTTGATTTGAGAAAACAAAGTCTGCAATACAAGTTCAGAGGAATTTCCACATGCAGTACGGCAAAGAATCTCTTAGTAGGCACAGGATCTACATGTTGCACAAGAATTTTATAGAAATGGGCTGTTCTGTGTGTCATCCAAGGTCACGTGCTGACAATGCTGTTGTGGAAGAAGTTCAGTCAAGTTTCTAGAGAAACCCTGGAAAGTCAACCAGACAGGTGTCCTGAAAAATTGGTATTCCATATGTGACTGTGTGGCATGTTTTCTGACAGCATCTACATTATAGATGCTGTCTACAAGACGCTGTAGACAGCATGTACATCTCGTGCAATATTTGAATATTCAAGAAAGAAAGAAAAAAAGAAGAGCTAATTTAATGAGGTATAGTCAAACAGAATGGGAAGTGAGAGAAGCAAAACAGATGTGCAAATTAACAAGTAAGGAAATATTGAAAAGGCAGACTTTGTCATCACGTTCTTGTATAGTGATATTCATCACAAAAACAAATGAGCATAGAAACCTTTTTCTGCATATTGTAGTCATGTTATTTTTGGTTTAGCAATATCCAGTGCTTTTTTTTTGGGGGATGGTACTCAATTGTATGGTATACTAGTATCCCCTCCCCCTTTTTTATAAACAGCAATTTATGACATATCGATGTGGTACATTTAAACATTTGCAATATTCAGTAATATTTTACATTTACTTCATATAAAAATAAAATTAGTTATTAAAAATTTACATTTTTCACTACACTTATTGTTAAGAAGTTTGCTATACAAAACATTTTATTATGTTGAGATATCGTGAAAATCACTACCCAGTGGAATCTCCCATTATTAACTACAGAATTAAAGTTTATTGTAACCATGCTATATGCATCATACTGATATGCTGAATTTTTAATTGGTATTTTTCATATTTGGAAAAATTACCTTGATGCCTGCAAATCTGTTATTCAAAGAACTTTGTTGAGTGGTGGTACTTTTGTAAAAGTCTGAGTATGTTAAAAGTTAGTGTTTATTTCACAACCAGTTTTTTTCTTGTATTCTATATACATAATTCTGCTATGACTAACTTTCCCACAACTAAAACAATTTCATAAATTTTAATAACGATATGATACCAGATCTCATTAAATTCCATCATTCAACTGGTAAAGAATTATTAATTTAACCATTCTACACATTCTACATTCTATAAAAATTCTAGCATATCAATATCAAATTTTATTCAATTCCAACCAACCAGAGTGGAGTTACTGCAGTATATAGATTTAATATATAATGCATACTTTTGTGCATCTGAAAAAAGTCTGGTGAAAGAAACACCACAAGAGCTCAATAAATGGAGTAGCAATAGCCACAAAAAAAGGATTAGCCATAGGATTCAACACTAAATACTTGGCTAATCTTCTTGAATAGCAGGCAGTCTCAAGTAGAATGATGTGGGCAAATATGAAAATGGGGAACTGGACAATGAGACTTATTTGTGGCTATGGTCCCACATAAGGTTCTACTAAGGTAGAAGTAGAGGAATTTTTTGAGGCTCTGGAGAAAGCTACTGACACAATGAAAAAGGAAAAGTTGGTCCTTGTTGGGGATCTAAATAGCAGAGTAGGAAGTGATTGTCAGACATACAAAAATGTTTTGGGAAAATTTGGAGAAAAGAGCAAAGCCAATAATAATGGCAAATACCTGTTGGATTTCTGCTCACGACATGGACTGGTTATTACTAACACCATGTTCCAACATAAAAATATGCACAAATTCACATGGAGAGAAGAGGCAAGGAATAAGAAAAGCATCTTATTGACTATGTTATGGTTGATAGTGATGTTTTCCCACTGATGCAGGACACCAGAGTGTACAGATGATTTGAAATTGAAAGTGATCACCATTTAGTCTTGAGCAGGATAAAATTGAATTTCATATTGAAAAGAATGATATGTAAGAAAGTTTTAAAGAGAATAAAAGTTGAGCAGCTCTCAGATGTGAACTGTAGAATAAAATACACAAATATTATTGAAGAAAAAATGAAAGAGTTTGAGAACAGGAACCAAAATTTGGAGATTCAGTGAAGAAAACACTGATTCAGCCAAAGAGAGGCATGTGGTGAGGTTGTCTGCAATCAGAAAAGAAAAAAACATATCAAAATTTCCTGGCAAATAAGTCAGCTTGTGCTCTTAGAGAATACAGAGGCAAATGTAAGAAAGCTAAATACTGTGTAAAACTAGCTAAACAAAAGTCATGGGAAGACTTCGGCAAGAACATAGAAAATAAATATCAAGAAGGTGGCAAAATATTCTGGAGGTTGCTGAAGAAGCTTAGAAATGGTGGAAAGAGTGCTGTAAAAGAAGTGTTAGGGATGATAAAGGTGACATGAAAATGGGAGAAAAAGATATCCATGAAGTATGGAGTAATTACTTTGAAAAATTGCTAAATGAAAAAAGCAGTGATAGCACAGTGGTTAAAAAACACTCAACAGGCATAGTCAGGAATACATATCCGTACTTGAAGTAGAAAAAGCCATCAAAGGCTTGACATGTGGAAAGGCAGCAGGAGTAGATGATATTCGACCAGAAATGCTGAAGTATGGTGGTATAAGAGTCTTACAGTGGCTGCACTGCATAGTTCAGAAAGCCTGGACAGAGGGACGAATTCCCGATGATTGGAGTAGAGCTCTCATAGTACCCATATATAAAAAGGGAAATAAAACTGAATGTGAGAATTACAGAGGCATTTCATTACTGAGTGTTCCTGGTAAGATATATGCAAGTATACTTGAGAAATGGTTGAGAAGGATTGTGGAAGAGAAGCTTGGTGAAGAACAAGCTGGATTCAGGCCAAATAGAGGCTGCCAGGATCAGATTTTCACTTTATGACAGATAGTTGAGAAATCATGGGAATATAACAAAGATCTGTATTTAAGTTTTGAAGATCTGGAAAAGGTATATGACAAGGTGCCAAGAGAGAAGCTATTCAAAACGCTACAGTTATATGGTGCTAATGGGGCATTACAAGCAATACTTAGTCTTTATTTGAGTTGTAATTCAGCAGTTAGAATTGAAGGAAGTACAGGAAGATGGTTTAATGTTAAATCTGGAGTGAAACAAGGATGTACATTATCCCCTCTGTTATTCATTATCTATGTGGATCACATTATGAAGGAAAGTTGTATTAAACATGATATCAAAATTGGAGATGTTAATGTCAGCTTTTTGTTTTATGCAGATGATGTTATACTGCTAAATAAATCCATTACATGTCTGCAAGATTCCCTGACTAAATTGAATAACTGTTGTAATAGATATGGTATGAAGGTCAGCAATAACAAGACAAAGACAATGAAAATAGGCTGAAGCATTGAAAATGTCAACTGCATTGTGTGAATGGAGAACCTATAGAGTAAAACATTTCAGCTACTTAGGCACGATTTTTAGTGAAGATGCTAAATTAAATATGGAAATAGACAACAGAACCAACAAAGCTGGTATGGTAGGAAGTCAACTGAATAAATTTATATGGCATAAGAGAGAAATTAGTCAAAACACTAAATTAGCTGTATATACAAGACAGTGATCCAACCGATTTTAATTTATGAATCTGAGAGCTGGGTCAGAAGTAAAACACTTGACCAAAGACTAGAGACTGCAGATATGAGAGTCCTGAGAAAGATTATAGGCATGAACATATGGCATCAATGACAATATGATATTAAAAACGAGGTTCTTTCCTAATATCCTCGTTTTTAACATATTATTTTATATGTTAAAATAACATATAAAATAATTATATGTTATTTTAACAAAATGAAATAAGATTTACAAAAAATAGTTCACCACACACATGCACCAATAATAAACGTTTCATATCTCACAGAAATAAGATGAGTAAGTATACTAAAAATACACTGCCGTTTGAGCAGTTACAGTTCGGAATGACGTAACGTGCAATGACAAGAACAAATAAATATCAGCGTTAGATTGCATTGCATTTGTTTCATGTAACGATAATAGAAAATATATAATTCTTTTCATATTTTCAACAGTGACACTTGTCATAATTCAACCTTGTATCTATAATAAATAAATAATTATATGTTATGTTAACAAAATAAAATAAGATTTACAAAAAATAGTTCACCACACACATGCACCAATAATAAAATTTCATATCTCACAGAAATAAGGCACTTAAGTATACTAAAAATACCCTGCTGTTTGAGCAGTTACAGTTGGGAATGACATAACATGCAATGACAAGAGGAAACGAATATTGGCGTTAGATCGCAGTGCATTTGTTTTTTTGTAATCTAAAGCGCTAATCGAACAATTCCAATTATTAACTATTCGATCAATGTCAAAACATAAGGTGCAACCTTTAACATGTTGTACTGCATTTATATAATGTTGTAAGCATTGTTATTATTTATAAACACAAACAAAATTTAATTTTTTCATTGAGGGTGCTGCAGTGTCGCAGTGCTTATGTATGGGCCGCCACTGATCGATACAGTAAAAAGTGCCTTAGAAGACAGAAATATAAGACCTGATAATATTGGACTCTTGACAGGTAACAGACTGATTTGGAGGAAAATTGTAGATAGGAAGTTAGTAATGGTGTAAATTTTTCCTGTAGTACTATCACATCCTGTACATCCCTTGAGGGTATAGAGTACATGCACAGATACGAGACCCTTAGACACTTCTGTGCATGGAGAATCTATTCTGATAATAGGTAATCAATCCGTATTGTGGAATGAGTGTTTATTATTACATGTCATAAAATTAACTTCTCTTTTACGATCACTGTAGTTTATAAAGTGGTAACTATTTTACTTGTATAACAGTTTGAAAATTTTTTCAAAGCACGTGATTTCGTGTGTTGGTGACCAATTCGTACATCGCCTTATTTCTTTCTCCCCTTCAACATGAATTGACTCTTCTCGGTACTGACCAAATGACAACTCTCTAAAGTGTGGGCATACTATATCAGGAATTTGATGATGACGATGATGAGCGGAATAAATCTTTACAAGTACTCAAATACCAAATTTGGTAAAATAGGTTCAGCCCAAGTCCTGGAATGGTGTGTATAGATGGACAAAAAAACAAACAACAAAATAAGTGCTTACACAGTTGAAATGACAAAACCCAGAAGGCATTTAAACATAGAAAATATAGAAGTGATGAAAAGTCTGGAAAATAACAGACCAATTTTGGGAAAAAAAAAAAATAATAAAATAAAGGGGGGGAGGATTGGAGTTTGGAAGTTAAATTAATTAATTTGCATTATGATTCATTCATTAGTATATAGACTAGGCTACTGTGAAGCAATTTATCGATTATGTTAGGCTACCATAAAGCAATCGATGCTGCTTTGTTATCAATGCATGAATTGTTATACCTATAAATAAATATGAATAATTTCTTTTTCACATTATCTTTTCATTTTTGATATGCAGTGTTACTAATATGTAAAACATCTACGGTGTTTTGCATCATATAAAACAATATCTATGTAGGTACTGACAGACAGACAATTCATCTTGTAAACAGATGACTTGAACTTATGGTATCGATAAGTACAGTACATTACTGTAAATGTATTTTCTCTAGGTTACTTTATTGTAAAAATATAGTATATAATACATATATACCATATAAAATGTGTTAATCAACTGTTTGTTATTGGTAAGAATTCCAGTTAACAGTAGGATATTTGGGAGTCACAAGTTATATGTGATTCGAACAACACGGTGCGGGTGCCTCTGACCCCTGTATTATTCAAGGGTCAACTGCATTTTGAAGAGCTCAATAAAATATTTGAATCAGTAGGTGGAAGTAAGGAATTAATAGCATTAGGAAACTTCAATGGTGGAGCCAGGCAGGGTGATTATCACTGTGTGGTGGGATGTTATGGAGAAGACCATGTTGATGACAACAGACACAGGTTGATTCAGGAGTGTGAAAATGAGAGGTGTTAGGTGTTAAATGAATATTATCAACACAAAGATATACATAAGTTTACATAGACTCAACCAACTAGAGGTACGAAATTCATAAATGATCAAGTGATTGCGAGACAGGTGAGAATAGCAACAGAGTGAAGATGTGCAAGTGTTCCATGAAGCTGTTTTTGTGTTTTCTGTGATTATATACCAGAGTGGTTTATTTATTAACCTTTCAGTTAATATCAGATCTAGATCTGTAATTTTTTTAAATTAAAAAATAAGTTAACTTAAGAGATTGAATGAGAACAAAGAAAATTCAAAATTAATATCTTTACTTACAACCAAATAATAACGTAAATTTTAGGTACTGCTGTAAAATGCTATGATTTGCAAGCGCTATATATAAATCTGCATCATAAATTAAACTTATCTCCTAAAGAGAGAGGAAAAAAAGACTCATAAACTTAACATCACACATAAAGAACATAAATATCACGCAAAGTTTCTTCTCTTCAAGATCACAGGATTTGATAGAAAACACAAAAATGATAGTTAATTTTAAAATTAATAACACAGTTTTTTTGGCTGTCAACAATGAGCATTAAAATATAATTACTTGTACCTGTTTTTTCTTGGAAAGGAAAAAAATAATTTCCACAACTTTTCTTAAGAAAGGATGTAATTCTTCTTTAGCATATCAGTTCCTTTTCTGTTTCCTTAAAATATAAAATTAATTTTAAAGTTCCCATTTTCTCGTGGAAACTCCTTTCTTATACTTGAAGACATTTTAGTCTTCATCTCTTTCGACTTTACAGCATTTATCTAGAATAAGTTAAATTTTGGGATAACTGTTTCCCACATAATGCTCTTTACCACCTTTATGGTTCCAGAAATCCTTTTAACTATATTTCTCTCCTAAACTTCCAACTTTCAGAATGTATTCCATTTTAATCTCTGTTGAGACAAACAACATGGCAAGATGAAAGCAAAACCATTGCTTGTTGTAAACAAGGCCACAGTTCTTTAATAGTGTGAAAACATTGTCAAAAAGTTCAATCTACAGGGTTAGCCTAAAAGAAATAGACACTTTTCAAAGTTTTACAGAAAGAAGAGTTTTAATAGCATGGCTGAAATACTTACATGGTTTAAAGAATACGTCCTGAAGTTTACATGGGTAAGTTATAAGTGTTCTATGTGTGACCCTTTTGTAACACAACAAATATCAATGCGTTAGTCCAGTTCTTCCCAAACACTTCTCAGCATTTCCATGTCAACAGTTACAGCAGCTACTGTGATGCATTGTTCAAGATCATCCACACTTGTAGGGAGGGGAGGAACAAAAACTCTGTCCTTTATGTACCCCCATAAGAAGTAGTCACAGGCCGTTAAATCCAGACCTCTTGGTGGACAACATGTAAGAGCCATGTTCTGGGCGGTTGAACGTCCAATCCAATACCGAGGCAAATTTTCATCCAGGTAATTTCTAACTTCAAGGTGCCAGTGCGGCGGAGCACCATCTTGGACAAATATGAAATTGTCATTGTCTTCTTGTAGTTGAGGCATCAGCCACTCACGTAACATGTCTAGGTAAGTTATTCCATGGAAAAAGAATGGTCCATATACCTTTTTTACGGGATACAGTGAAAAACATTCACTTTGAGTGAATCCCTCACATGCTCCACTACAGCTCTCTGGTTTTCAGTTCCCCATATATGAACATTGTGTTTGTTCACTGTACCACTAATGTGGAAAGTTGATTCGTCACCAAAAATTAGCCAGTCAAAGAAATCATCACTTTCTTCACTCTGTTGCTGCATGCCCATACAGAATGAGTGAAGGAGGATTTTGCCGTTTTCACTGAGGTTCTGCAATAATTGCAACCGGTAAGGTAACATTCTTAAACGTTTACGCAAGATATTCCACACAGTCTTTCGTGGAACTTGAAGTTCTAAACTTGCACGTGTTGTCAACTTCTTCAGGCTGCGTGTGTAAGTCTCATGAACACGAGTCACTGTTTCCTAGGATTCAGGTGATCTCCCAGGACTTTTCCCCTTGCACAGACAACCAGTTTCCTTAAATTTCTTGCTCCAATCATAGATTGACTGCCTTGTGGGTGGTTGTTTGCCATACCGTGTTGTAAAACAACGCTGCACAACAGTAACAGAATTTGTTTTTGCAAATTCAACCACGCAGAAAGCCTTCTCCACCTGGCTAGCGGCCATACTGCTCGACTTACATCAAGGGCGCTCACATGATGCTGACGTCACGAAGACAAACGAAAAGCAGAGGTCGTAAACTTGAGGACTTTTTCTATAAAACAGTACTAAATGCTTTCTGATGTAACAAGCAAATTTCAATTTATAAAGCATTTAAACTGTCTATTTCTTTTAGGCTGACCCTGTATATTCTTAGAGGATTTTTTAAGTTACAGAAATTTAAAAAAAAAACTAAATTAGAGGTGAATCCTTTTTACAAATAAAGATCACAATTAAACAGTTTGCAAAAGGCTGAACTTATACAAAGATTTCTTTTAAATGTAACATTAGTAAAGAAATAATGCATTGTCACTATATATTTAGGAAATATTTACATATATAAGATTATAAGTTATCCTTTCCTTTTATTTATTTATTTAAAATCAGCAGTCACTTGAAAAAAAAAAAAAGATAACCTCATGTCACTAAATAGCAGATATATCATACGGAGGTTAAATGTGACAGATCATTATACGGTAATAAGTAAGATTGTATGTCCTTAGATCTGGAAGGCCAAATACCTCACATGATGATACTATATGGGATTTATATTTATATAAATGACATCTTTAGCAGAAACTGCATTTAACCATAAAGGGATCTACATCGAGTTGTATGATTATTTAAAGAAACATGTACACGAGGCTGCTAAACAGGTCCTTGGAGAAGATAAGAAGAGGAAATATACAATGGATGAGTCAACAAGTGAAGGAGAAGATAGAAGAAAGCATATAAGAGATAGTTAAGCACCAAAACTCTTCATAATAGGCAAGAGTAAAATATTAAGTGGCAAGTGAAAAGGATGATTATTAAAGTTAAAGAAGTCTGGGAATGAAAGTGCAATGAAACTGAACACAGTCATGTTGTTGTGGCCTGGCGATTTGTGTGACAGGTACAGGCCCCCTTATAGATCTTGAGAAGGACTTAATATCATTTATTTTCAAGATTTTAAGAGATATTTTTAAGGATAAGACAAAACATCAAGAAGGTGAGATGCTGTTGTCAGGAAAAAGGATATTTGAAGTGATACTAAAAGAAATGATGCAAGATGTTCATGCATCAAAGAATGGAAAGTGGCTGATCCTGGTAGAAGAATAATAGAGATATTCAAGTATGGTTGTAGTTGTAAAGCATTACAAGTCTTAATAGTGATATTCAATGTGAGGATATCCATTATGAATGGAACTTGTCATACATATCTGTAAGAAGGGTAATAAGAAAGACCCTAAAAATAGAGGAATAAGCATCATGTATTCAGTTAGAAAGATATCATTGAACTACGACATGCAGAACTGAATTTAAGATATCCCAAATAATATTAAAGGAACAGTCTGGTTTTACAGCTGGAAGATCCTGCATGGATATGACAACTGACATTCCTTATTGACTACTCTCCCAAAAATGGTTGCTAAGAATAAAGATTCATGAGTTTTGTAGATCTGGAGAAAGCTTATGATACTGTCCCAAGGAAAACAATGTGGCAGATATTGAAAACAGCAAGAATAGATGAAGGAAAAGTAGATATGGGTACCAGGGATCTAAGTCTTCTATAAAGATTGGCCAAACTTTCAGAGGAATTTATTATTAGTAGGGATGTTGTATATCAGATTATGCCAGCTGTATATCTACTTGGATACAGCTTTGAAGGATTGGAACAGGCAATGCTGTGGAACAAGTGTACTCAAGGCTCGAGAAATATGCACACCCACTTGCCCATGGTGAGTATATTTTGTTATATGATGAGAATCTTCAGACTGGAATGTGTGGAACTCCTATTGACTTATTGGAACATATTATTACAAAAATTGGGGTCTATTTTTTTTATTTTTATTTATTTATTTATTTATTTTTGGTGGCCAATAGGGATTTCCATAGTATGTTGAGCCCTGGGTACACCAAAAGGAAAACAAGTCCTACATTCGTTTCTTTTCACTGATCAGGTGATCCTCACACAGGACAAGGAGGATGTGGAATATAAGATGAGAAAAATTGTTTATGTGTATGTATCCATACATATAAATCCAGTGTTTATATGTATGGATAGATATAAATGCTGGGTCCTGAAAGTCAATATGTTAAGAACCAAATACCTAGTAGATGATAGTGCAACAGATCTTGAGTTAGAGGTGAGAACCATACAGTGGATGCCTTGAAATATCTGGTCTCTATGATGGATAAATCTGGCCAACATGAAATGGACATAACATTTTGGACAAGATAGGAATAAGCAATTTTAGCACCATTAATGGTATTTTATAGAGTTATAAAGTCTTAAAGAAAAACTAAGAAGATGCTGTATCATGTGATTATAGAGTAAAATGACCTATGGCTATGAGTGTTGGGCCCTTACTAACAGCCAGAGGAAGCCAGTAGAAGTTATGGAAATGGATTACTTCAGATGAAGCATGAGAGTCACCTTCATGGATCATCTGTGGAATGCATAAATTCGAAAGATGGAAGTTGAACAGGCTGTTATGGAGAGGACAAGGCATGTGCTTTGAAATGGTCACTTGATCTCCCTCTTTTTATCCTTCCAGGATAAAAAGAGGGAGATCAATGGCTACATGGAAAGGGACCACTGTAAGAGCAATAGAGATGAGAGGCTTATGGGATAAGGACTGGAGGAATTGTGGAGTCTAGAAACATGCAGCTGCTGATTAGTGTAAAAGCCTGCAAAAAAAAAAGTCTCAGGTAAATGAGTTTTGCCTCTTATTTGTTTCAAATATTAAAATAACATAGCCAATAAAAAAAAAAAACTACTTACATATTATACAGAGATGACACAGTACTGTGTCATCTCTGTAACGTAAAAAAGGGGAGAGCCATTTAAAAATACAGGTATTTATCTTTAGATATTTTCTAAATTATCAAATTAACTATATTTGGAATAATTGCTACCTGATGTTAAGTTAGAGGAAGAAACTGACACCGAAGCTGTATGGATATGACTAGATGTGGCACATTTTGTAGATGGTGCTGCAGAAGCAGTTCTCATACTAGAAGCATTCAAACTGTGAACTCCTACAGGTGGAGGAAGGGATGATGACATTGTTCCACTTGCAATGTTCTGTTGTAATATTAGTTCTGGACCACCTCCATAAATTCCATAAAGAAACCTCCACATTTCTTCTGACAAGGAACCATAATCTGAACCTTAAGAATAAATAAAATAAGACTTTCACCATACAGAGGATATTCTGATTTCTTCATAACGCTTTTCTTGATTATCATCTGTTGCTGCCAAGCAGTATAAATTAAGCATTTGTATAGAGCAGAATAAATACAATAATATCAATCAATTAATGTATGTTTCTGATAAAAAAAAAAAAAAAAAAAAAAGGGAATCTTGACATTTTCTGAGTCTTGCAGATCATGTGAATAACTAATATTAAATTATTCCAGTTATTGACAAGAGCAGAAAATTTATTTGCATAATACTAATCAGTCATTAAGCAGCATATATGCTTTGCAGCCAACAGGCTATGAGTATGAATCCCTAACATGGATATTTGTAAACATCTGAGTAGCAGATGATTTTCACTGCCTAGCATGAGACAACCACTGTGCATATTAGAGGCTTGCAATGAGAGTAGCATTCTTGGTCTCAGCTGAATTCCCAGATTATTGAGGCGCTTATTAGAAAGAGGCTTGTTAGGAAGAGTTCAAGTGTGTTGGCAAATTGATGATCTAAAATAAGTCACTGCTGATGGCAAACACTTTAGCATCCCTGCCTGCTTGCTTAGTGATACCGGAGAGGGGAGCCAATGTAAGTTGTGGACACTGAAGGTCCCAAGAAGGATGACCTCACTAGTAGGGTATTTCGATTGAGTTTTAGAGAGAGCATATGAAAATGGCAGGTTGGTTTGATAGAGAAATTTTGAGGCAAAGCAGGTCAAACAGTTGGGATTCAAAGATGTGCAGTCTCAGGTATGGTATGTCGATTCTGATGAATGCACAAGTGCCACCCATGTGGTGGAAACAGCTGCGTAATGTGTAATTGGGCAGTTGGGGTTCTGATAGGAATGTACTTCTGGTTTAGATGACTGTAGGTGGTGGTGGTGGTGCACATTGTATTTAATCTATCCCATTCAACTGGCATCTACCTTACAACATAGAAACAGGTCCACATACAGCCCATCCCAAAGAAAGGTGATAAAAATTAACCAACAAACTACTGTCCAATTGCTCATTGCTCTCACTTCTTAAAATTAGAGAAGGTCATCAACAACCAGCTCTTGAACCACCTAAAGTCATACCAACTAATTAATGACCAGCAGTATGGATTCTGCTATGCAATCTACAGCTGATCTTCTTGCTTTCACCACCTACCTATGGACTCAAGCCATGGAAAAATTTAGAGAAACTCATGTGGTTGCCCTCAACATTTCAAAGGCATCTGATTGGGGTTTGGCACAAAGGCCTACCTTAACAAACTGCCATCCTATGGTCTGCCTTCCTCACTATGCAACTGGATTGGATTGTCAACTTTCTCACTGGTTGCTCATTACTTGTCATGATGGACAGTTTATTCTCCTCAGATTTTCCCACCAATGCATGAGTACCCCAGGGTTATGTTTTTCACCCACTTTCTTCCTCTTGTATATAAATTACCTGCTCTCTCAGACTTCCAATCCTATCCATAGCTTTGCTGATGACAAAGACACCGAATCCTTTTCATTCGATAAACCTTGTAGTGCTTGAGTATTAGAATCCTCAAGATCTACCATGACCAGTGACCCAAACTGAGATTTCCTAACTATATCCTAGTGGGGAAAGGATAATCTTGTAAACTGCAATGCCACCAAAACTCAATCCAGTCTGATCTCTTGCAAGAAACAACTCATATCCCCCCCCCCCACACACATTCAATAATACCGAGACATCCAAACATGATCAGATTCTCCTAGACTGACATGCACCTCCAATGAACTTCGGACTGACTTGCACCTCCGATATTTCCTGGCACAACCACATTTCAACTATAGCTTCCAATAGTCACCAAAAAACTTCACAAGACACTACTTCACACCTTCACAGCTACTAACTCTATACAAAGCCCAAATCTGCCCAGCCATGGAATATTGCTCCCATATTTGGGGTGGAGAACAGAAATCCTCTCTAAGATTGCTTGATTCTATCCAGAAGAGGGCTATCCGGCTAAATAATTATTCCTCTCTCACAGATGTTCAGTTTTTGCCTTGTACCTCTTCTAGAGATACTTTCATGGACAGTACTGAATTAGTCATTATTCCTCCACTCTCCTCCAAATTCATTAAAACAAGAGCCACTGCTAACCAACACCCTTTTATAGTCCATCGTGATGCTCACCAAACCAACATCACTGCCTCCTCCATCCCATCTACTTCTGTCTTTTGGAACAGTCTCCCCCACTCTGCCCACCCCTTAGCTGTTCAAGCAAAATGTGAACAAATTCCTTTTCTTCTATTCTTCTTGTCTACACATGGCATTGATGTGCTATAGGTCTTAGCTTGTCCACAATACTAATGTACTATATGGTACTGCAAGTGTTGCTGGAATAACCATTATTTCAGAAAAAATAATACTGACAACTAGTTGATAGAGTGAACTTCATGACCATTGTGAGTGGGCTTCAAGAAGCATCTAATACAAATCTGTTCTCTAATGTTTCTAAGATCATGATATACTCAAGAAATAGCTTTCCTTTATTCTCCCATTTCAAGGATTGAATTTTTGTGTGGAACAAGTCAAGAGAAACTGTTGATAGCATTTTTTAAAAGTTATTTGTTGATAGCAAATTTGTTGATAGACAGAAACTGTTGATAGCATTTTTTTAAAAGTTATTTAAATGAGAAATGTCATAATTCCAGGGGGTGCTTAAGGGTCAAAGCTGTATAACTGAGAGGAGACCTCCACATAGCCTTTAAAGGAATGTGGAGAACCGACCAGGGCTTCTGACCTAATGTCCAATCCTCACCTTCTCGTGGTGCACCCTGTTGGGAATCTACTTGGATATTGAACGGACGAGGATGGGCTGGCAATTTGGGATTTAGCCGACCAAATTGTATTCTTATTGGTTAACCAAAATATAGAATGATGGTACAACATGACAAAATTTCATGTCGGCTGGGGCGTCGCCCAGTTAAACAAGGCCCCCGTTGTTTTCGCCAGGGAACCAGGGCGAACAGCGAAAAGTCAGCTACTGGAACAAATCTGAAAATAAACCCCAACTCAACATCACCAGAGTTAAAGATCGGTACTATCAACGTAAGAAGCCTGAATGGCAAAGAAATGGAGCTAGCTGAGGAATTAGATAAGTACCAGATAGACATAATAGGGGTGACTGAAACAAAAAAGACCAAAACTGGTGAGATCTTTCTGAGCAATAAATACAAAATGTTATATTCAGGCAATGACAATCAAGGAAAAGAAGGAGTAGCCATAGTATTCAACACAAAATACGAGGCTAATATTCTTGAATGGCAGTCAGTCTCAAGTAGAGTAATGTGGGCAAATATGAGAATGGGGAACTGGACAATGAGACTTATTTGTGCCTATGATCCCACAGAAGGTTCTACTAAGGTAGAAGTGGAAGAATTTTTTGAGGCTTTAGAAAAAGCAACTGACACAATGAAAAATTGGTCGTTGTTGGGGATCTAAATAGCAGAGTAGAAAATGATTGTGAGAGATACAAAAATATTTTGGGAAAATTTGGAGAAAAGAGCAAAGCTAATAATAATGGCAAATATCTGTTGGATTTCTGCTCAGGACATGGACTGGTTATTACTAACACCATGTTCCAACATAAAAATGTGCACAAATTCACATGGAGAGAAGAGGCTAGGAATAAGAAAAGTCTCATTGACTATGTTATTGTTGATAGTGATGTTTTCTCCCTGGTGCAGAACACCAGAGTGTACAGAGGATTTGAAATTGGAAGTGATCACTATTTAGTCTTGAGCAGGATAAAATTGAATTTCATATTGAAAAGAATAACATGTAAGAAAGTTTTAAAGCGAATAAAAGTTGAGCAGCTCTCAGATGTGAATTGTAGGCTAAAATACACAAAGATTATTGAAGAAAAAATGAAAGAGTTTGAGAACAGGAATCAAACCTTGGAGATTCAGTGGCAAACTCTGAAGAAAACATTGATTGATTCTGCCAGAGAGGCATGTGGTGAGGTTATCTGTAAGGATAAAAAAATCAGAACTCCCTGGTGGACACAGGAAGTTAAAGAGGCAGTGAAGGAAAAGAAGAAAGCATACCAAAAGTTCCTGTCAAATAAGTCAGCTTGTGCTCTTTGAGAATATAGAGACAAATGCATGAATGCTAAACACCGTGTAAAACTAGCTAAACAAAAGTCATGGGAGGACTTTGGCAAGAATATAGAAAATAAATATCAAGAAGGTGGCAAAATATTCTGGAGGTTGTTGAAGAAGCTTAAGAATGGAGGAAAGAGTGCTGTAAAAGGAATTAGAGATGAGAAAGGTGACATGAAAACGGGAGAAAAAGATATTCTTGAAGTATGGAGTAATTACTTTGAAAAACTGCTAAGTGAAACAAGCAGTGATGACAGCGCAGTGGTAATCACTGCTTGTTTCACTTAGCAAGCAGTGAAACAAGCAGTGATTACCACTGCGCTGTCATCACTGCTTGTTTCACTTAGCAAGCAGTGATGACAGCGCAGTGGTAAAAAACACTGACCAGGCATGCAGTCAGAAATACATATCCATACTAGAAGTAGAAAAAGCCATCAAAGGCTTGAAATGTGGAAAGGCAGCAGGAGTAGATGATATTCGACCAGAAATGCTGAAGTATGGTGGTATAAGAGTCTTACAGTGGCTGCACTGCATAGTTCAGAAAGCCTGGACAGAGGGACGAATTCCCGATGACTGGAGTAGAGCTCTCATAGTACCCATATATAAAAAGGGAAATAAAACTGCATGTGAGAATTACAGAGGTATTTCCCTACTGAGTGTTCCTGGCAAGATCTATGCAAGTATACTTGAGAAACGGTTGAGAAGAATTGTTGAAGAAAAGCTGGGTGAAGAACAAGCTGGATTCAGGCCAAATAGAGGCTGTCAGGATCAGATCTTCACTTTACGACAAATAGTTGAGAAAGCATGGGAATATAACAAAGATCTGTATTTAAGTTTTGTCGATCTGGAAAAGGCATATGACAGGGTGCCAAGAGAGAAGCTATTCAATACGCTGCAGTTATATGGTGTGAAAGGGGCATTATATCAAGCAATACTTAGTCTTTATTTGAGTTGTAAGTCAGCAGTTAGAATTGAAGGAAGTACAGGAAGATGGCTTAATGTTAAATCTGGTGTGAGACAAGGATGTACATTATCCCCTCTGTTATTCATTATCTATATGGATCACATTATGAAGGAAAGTGATATTAAACATGATATCAAAATTGGAGATGTTAATGTCAGCTCTTTGCTTCATGTGGATGATGTTATACTTCTAAATAAATCCGCTACAAGTCTGCAAGATTCTCTGACTAAATTGAATAGCTGTTGTAATAGATATGGTATGAAGGTCAGCAATAAAAAGACAAAGACAATGAAAATAGGCAGAATCATTGAAAATGTCAACTGTGTTGTGAATCGAGAACCTGTGGAACAAGTAAAACATTTCAGCTACTTAGGCACGATTTTTACTGAAGATGGTAAATTAAATATAGAAATAGACAACAGAATAAGCAAAGCGGGTATGGTGGGAAGTCAATTGAATAAATTCATATGGAATAAGAGAGAAATTAGTCGGAACACTAAATTAGCTGTGTACAAGACAGTGTTCAAACCAGTTTTAACTTATGGATCTGAGAGCTGGGTCAGAAGTAAAACCCTTGACCAAAGACTAGAGACCACAGATATGAGAGTCCTGAGAAAGATTATAGGCATGAACAGATGGCATCAATGACAATATCATATTAAAAACGAGGATATTAGGAAAGAACTTGACATTGTCAGCATCCAGGAATGTGTTAGCTCTGCTAACACATTCAGGAATGTGTTAGCAGAGCTAATCTCATCCAAGAGAACACTTGTTTTGCAAATCTTTCCTCGCCCATTCTGTATGGTCACTTAAACAGAATGGGCGAGGAAAGATTAGCAAAACAAGTGTTCTCTGCCAGGTTGGCAGCAAAACGACCTAGAGGAAGACCAAGATATAGGTGGATTGATACTGTACAAAGTGCTTTAGACGATAGAAATATAAGATCTGATAATGTTGGAGTCTTGACAAGTAACAGACTGATTTGGAGGAAAATTGTAGATAGGAAATTAATAATGATGTAATTTTTTCATATAGTACTATCATATCCTGTACACCCCTTGAGGGTACATGGCAGGAATTTGATGATGATGATGATGATGATGTCATAATTCCAGACAATGAAAATGCTATCAACATTTCTCCAGCAGTTTTAGGTTGGCAAATGAAAGAAACTTATTTTTTCAAAGTTTTCCTTATAGAGATCTGCTGAGGGGAAGATAAAAGTTGTTTATAGAGGCAGATGTTCCATTTGAAGAAATAAGACTCATGGCAGTGCTCGAAAGTGTTTGCAATATCAGGTGCAAAGAACAGTCTTGCAACACCTAGTGAGATGAGAGTTTTGAGCCTCAACAAAATTCCAAACTTCATCTACTGAAATATGTGTTCAGAAAGAAACTACACCCAGTCTTGCAAGAATATCTGATAATGAAATGAAATGGCAATATCAGAGAGCATGTGGACACGATGTGCAGAAGTCTTGATAAAGGAATCCAAGTGTCTAATGCGGTTCTTAAGTAAACTTGCAAGATCACTGATGAAAAGTTGTTGAGCTTATGCCATCAAAGATTCTCAAAGGGATGCCAGTCATGAATTTTGGTAAATCATAAAATCTAGTAGTTAATGGATGAAGAGACTTGAGTTTCTGCTTTAATTCAATGGGCCAGTTTTGCTATTTAAGGAAATTAATAACGTAGACTTGATAATAATTAAAAACATTTAATTATTATTTCCTATATTTTGCTGAAGTTAAATCAGCATCTTAAGGAATTAATATGCTAGTATTCAACACATGCAGGCACACTTCAGTAACAAAGATGAAACAGAAAAGATATAGGAAGACCTGAAGTCCTATAATCACACCACCTGCTGGGTGTTCTTGATTGTTTGGCTGACTATCTGATTGACTGAAGGCTTCCCATATAAGAGGCAGTTTGTTACAACTGTATTTGTTTAGGTTGGGACAGTTGGTAAGAGCTGCAGCAGATTGGAGGAAAAGCCTCTCAAATTTAAATTTACTTTGGTGGAGTAAGTGGCTTTTTTCCAAAGGATCCTGTTCTGGGTATCCAGGACATGGTCGGCTAATCCTGAGTGGCTGTAGTGGTGGAATTGGATGCAATCCTTTTCTTCTGATATATAGATGTTGGTTATCCTACCTGTTTGTCCATAATCTGAATGTTTGCAGCTGCAAGATATCTGGTACATTCTGGGTAAATCCAGAGGTTGTAGCTGGTCTTTGCAGGGGAATGGATAAGGGTTAGTAGTTTTTTTTTTTTTTTAAATAGGATGCCATGATGGAGGCATATATGTTCAGCAAATTGTTAAAAAATTGGGCCATCCCAGGTCAACAAACAGTAATACCATATTGAGATGGGAGAGCAGGGAGTCAACTGCAAGTGCTACCCACAGAGGATGACTCTCCACGCTCATCAAATGTGACGTAGGGTGATACATAGGATAACATGTAAAAACCGCCATTCATCGGCCGACAAGGCGAATGCGAAGTTCTGGGCATTCAACTTTGCATTGTTGAATCTCGGCAATGACTGAAACACAAATCTGCACAAAAACATTCAGAACCTAGCTGGTTCTGAATGTTTTTGTGCAGTACATAGTTATCCTCTGTAGAACTGCAATATGCAAGCCCCACATTATATGAACCAACATCATGCAGCACCTAAAGACGATGTGGCATGTAAACTGGAGGTGGCAGTGTGATGGTATGGTCCTGTCCTGTTTTGGCCTCAGACCACTGTTTGTGGTACCACGAACAGTAAACTCCGAGAGGTATCTGAACATTTTAGACAATGCAACGCTTTATGGCATGTCAATGGAAGTGATCACCGTCTCTTTCAGCAAGATAATGCATGTGTCATAAGGTTACTGTTGTAACTGTGTGGTTTGTAGACATGAACGTCAACACATTTGACTGGCCCACAGAGCCCTGATCTCAATCCTAGTGCATCTATGAACTGGAGCATCGAGCGTGGTCAAGGGATGTCTGTCCCACAACAGTCCAGGACCTCATTACATACCTACACGAAGAATGGTCTAAATTACCCATTTATTCCTATCATACACTAGCAGAAAGCATGTCCTGTAGAATTGCTGCAGTAACTGCAGCAAAAGGAGATCCTATATCTTAATAAAATGGACTCTATGGCTGGATGTTCCTCACACTATGGTCTCATTGACCTCTTTCCATGCAGTGTATAAGGGGAAATAACAGGCTAAACTTCAACAGCATAAGTTAATCAAAAAAAAAAAAAGTCTTATCATTTTTTGGTGAACTGTTCATTCAATGATTTTTAGTTTCGATGAATTGTTGGTTTTCGAAGAATTGCTTTTTCAATAAATTGTGTTTTCAATCAACTGCTTTTTCGATAAATTGTTTTTAGCGAACTCCCCAGATACCTTAAAAAGTACTATCTCCAGAAAAGGGGATAGAAATAGCCCATCGGATCTGTTAGGAGAGTGAAGTAAAGTTTCACGTTTCTTTATGGAGCTATTCCATAAGGAACCAACTTTTTGTGAAGGACTCTGGTCCTGTTCCAGTGAACTATGTTTTTTTTTTTTTTTTTTTTTTTTTTTAAATATGTTTAGTGTTGATAGCATGCAAAACATGCTATGAACTCTAGACAGAGTTCTCTTCAGAGGATCCAATTTTAGCCTTTTTAGATCTTTTAATTCTTTTTTGAACCAGATAGTAGCCTACATTTGTTTCAGTTTTTTGGAATGAACTTAGAGAGGTCATTATACCCATGCTGAATCTCATCACCATCCCAGCCAAAAGGCCAGAACTATTAAAACACTGTTTCATTGCGCCCACTCCTTATGTTCTTCAAATGAGTTATTACAAAAAGAATTGCAACATATTATTTCCACTTTTTTATCTAATGGTTATAAGAATTCTTTCATTAAAAGAGCATTGAACAATTCTGGTATCTCCAGCTCTTCAGACACAGAAGAAATAACTCATATTCCTGTCCCTATGTGCAAGACATGTTTTATAACCACTAAATATTTTTGTTGCCTTTCACCCCACCAGAAAAATCTCCACATTTCTCGCTTCTCCTAAAGACAAGCTTCTACATCTCAATTATCCAGGTGTCTACTAGATTCCTTGCTCTTATGGGTTATTTTGGACAAACAGAAAGATCTGCTTTTATTCAGCTAGAGGAACAGAAGTCTTATATTCAATATCTTGAGCCTGATCAGTCTAGACGTGCAGAGCATGGTATCAAAACTAGACAAAAGAGTTCACTGGAACAAAACAAGAGTCCTTCAAAAATGTCTGTTCTTCATGGAATGGCTTTAGAAAGAAACGTGAAACTTTCATTCACTCTCCTAACTTAAACAGATCTGATGTCTATGTCTATCCTCTTTGTGGGAGATAGGAAAGATTAGCGGACTGAAAAAGTATTAACTTTATCTTATTTACTTGTATAATTTTTTTTTAAAAAAAAAATAAGTTAGGAAATTTATGACCTTTTTTGGTTATCTTACATTAGCTACTTAGGTGGTGCCATCTGGAATTGTCAGTTATTGTTCGATTAGCTTTTTACATTCTTGTACCGAAGATGCCTTTGATACTCAGGTGAAAATTATACTAATAAAAAAAAATTTATGTGAGTTTATTCTGGTATTATAATGTATTAAAATTTGTCTACTCATGGTATTTTCTATTACTGATACAGAATAAGCTTAATATTAATGTCGAATTAAGCTTAACCAGGGTATGCCCTATATTCAAGTAATGCTATGCTAGATTGTGAATTAGTTTAGAACTATGGGTAGATTATAAGCAATTGAGACTAGACAAAATATTGTAATGACATATATGCAATGTCATTACAATATTCTTACTTCTCTACATATATAATCTTTCTGTAAATAATTCCTTTTGTCTTAATTAAATGGTTTGTGAATAACAAATTGGACTGATTCTGTCAATGCACTATCGTAAAAAATCTGAACCTGCATTAAGATAGAAGTTTATATGATTTATATTTAAGCCACAACTAGTTTAAAGTAAGAACAATTAAACGGGAAATATAAACGATATTTGCTTTGTCTTTGGTTTATGATTTTATAATCTCACACTCAATATATACAGTCTAACTGGTGAGGCCATTAAAAAACAAACAAATTTGTTAGACTACAGGATGTGAGAAATAAGATACAATAGAAATAGATAGATGGTGGCAGTCGACCATTCACAATAATTAAGCAAAGAGAAAACAAAGACAAAGCAAGGTGGTGGAAGTATGAAAAATAGCATACAGGACGTAGTCTAACAAAATGGCGCGTTCTTAATTACCACAAAAGGCACAGTCGACTGTGTTATTACAATCTCACAGATGAACTGAAATACTAAATCAGGATGAGATCAATACAGTTCTCTACAACAGTGAAGCTGATGGAGAATTTTCCACAATGGGATGCATGTCATTAAGAATAATGGTGTGCCCATGTTATTTTCTTGAATAAAGAAATAATAATAAACTATTGTAAATACTTCTGATAGTACATTCAAGTTATATATTTATATTCAAGCCATTATATTCAATATTTAGAGACAAGTTGGATTTCAAGTATTCTAAATGCAATAAATGGAACTTACCATGCTTTAAAATTGCTATATTTCCTTTAACAAAGCAGATTGAGCTATTGTCAATAGGACCTGGAGGATCTGAAATCAAACAACATTTTTAATAATATTTTTGTACAAAATGCCATGAGGAGAAAAAAAAACGGAAATTTTGCTAATGCAAATTGAGTATTTATTTTAATAAAGGAAATATTTTCTATACAAAATCTGACAACTCATATTCATAATGCAATTCATATGTAATCAATCAGCAGTACTGCTTATTATTCTTTTACTGAATAAAAATTTCAATAAAATCTCTAGAGAATTGTTTTTTAATTCTAACATAAATTCCTATATGTTACTACTGTATATATACAAATACTATATGTTGGCCATTATACAATGTTCTTAATAAAACATCATTGAGATTCAATAGATTTTGAATTTCAATCAATAGATATAAGAGCTCAACCCTATCATCTTGAATTATGATCTTCAGAATAAGCCTTCTAAACTATGCAGCACAACCACTGTAAAACTTTCATACTTCTATATTTGGGCACTTCTGGTTGAATATTGTAAACTCCAGTTGCCTTTCCATTTCAGGTTTTGATGGCTTTTTTTCTACCTTACACATTGATATTACTCCAGATAGCATTCCTGTTGAATATTTTCTACCACTGTCCTGCCATTTTCATTTAACAATCTCTAACAAAGTTAATAAATTTAGAATATTTTTATCTTCAGGTTTCATGTCACCTTTGTTACTCTGACTCCTTACAGTATTCTCTCATCCATCTCTCATCTTTTTCAGTAACCTTCAGAATATTTTGCCATCTTCCTTCCTGATATTTATCTTTCATATTCCCATCAAAATTATCCTATAACATGTTTAGCTACTTTTGTTCTACTTTATTCTGTTACATTTTTCTCAGTATCCTCTCAGAGCACGACTTGAGTGGCAGAAACTTTCAATATGCTTTTCTCTTTCCATGATTTTACTGAATCTATCGTGGAGTTCTGATTTTTCTACCTTTCCACACAAATTCCATGCCTCTCTGGCTGAATCATGTTTTCATAAGAGTCTGTCAGCAAGTCTCCAAGATTAGGATCTTGTTTTTTCAATATGATATTCATTTTTATTGGGCTCAAAACCATATCTCCTGTACACTCATGTCCTGAACCAGCATGATGATGTCACTATCAACAATAACACAATCACTGTGACTTATTTCTTCTATCTTCTCTTCATGTGAATTTGTGCATGTTTATGTTAGAACATAATGATAGCAATTACTGATCAAGTCAGTGTAACATTGGTTTATTTTGCTACAAATGCTAAACTAAAGTACCCCTAATCAACCGCCAGTAATATGACAATGATAATGTCATTAAGTAATGCAGGCTGTTTGGGTTAACATGAACAGTTATGGTTGTGTAGCATGAGATCCTGAGTTAGAATCATATAAGATAAATATAAATGGTGTGCATGTACGTGAGGAAATGTTGGCCTAGGGAATAGTTAAGAAAGTACTACAGATACTAGCCACTGAATTAGAAACTACTGTGCAGATATATATAAACATCACTTACACAGCTTATATGCAAAATACTTGGTCATGTGTGTCACTATGTGTTCTAAGCAACTATTTAAGAATGCTGCTGATCAGTAATCATCAATAGTGTTAATCACAATGGAAAAAAAAACTAAAGGCTTTTGGAGTTTGATAAAGGGCTTATTGTGGGTGCTCGTCTGTCTGGAGACACGATTGTGAAAATAGCAAACTAACTGGTTTCTCAAAAGGTGAGATATCCAAGGTGTTTAATCAGTGGAAAAATAACCCACTTTGTTGAAGAGGAGTAACTGTGGTCCTAAAACAGTCTGTCAGAAACGAGATCGTTGTCATCCGTGTCATACAATTTACTTGTACAGATAAACAGAACTTCTTGTGTGCAGTAATTGACCAAAGCATTTAATGAAGGCTGTTCCTGGTTCATGTATGAAGAAAACTGAATAAGATTGGTATTGACAGTCACATACCTATACCACTGATTTCTGCGAAGTTTCTAATTCAGTGGCCAGTATGTGTAGTAAAGATGCACTATTAACTTTAGTATTCAAACTTCGATATTTTGTCTTGAATTTTTTATTAATTTTATTACCATTCGATTTTTCACGATGGATATCTGGTTATGAAAGAAAAGTTTCATCCTTCAATAAAATCATAAAGGAACCCAATGAAAAGGCTAAGACAGTGAACAGACAGTATAAAGACAATTATTTTGAATTATAAGTGATGACCAAGCATTCCCACACAATAGCCAAAAGTCTGATAATGCCATGCTGTCAAAAATAGTTATGCTAGGCGAAGATGCTGCTGAAGAAGTTGCAAAAGTTTTCTTTTGTCTGACAGTGCAATCAGTCATTGAATTGAAGATATGTCATGTGACATTTTGGCACATCTTCAGATAAAATTGTTAGCAAGTGTAGGCTTTGCTCTACAACTCAATGAGTTCAGATACGAGAAGGAAGGCTCAAATTTTGGCATATGTCAGATACAACACAAGAGCATTGCTGAACATTTTCTGTTTTACAGAGGAATTCCTGGTCGTACAACAGGTAATGTGATTGCAACTTTTTGAGGAAGAAGACCTGCAGCGGAAAGACTACACATACTAGCCCCTAGTATTTGCACAGATGGAGCACCTGCCATGACTGGTAAGTGAAAGGATTTCTGGCCAAAGTGAAATAACAATAACCAAATGTAAAAATCAATAATTGTTTACTGCATTTTTGCACTTTGACTTGCTGGTCATCCAATACCGTATTGTGCACTTGATCAATGATTTCTGGTGTTGTTACACTTTTTGGACGTCCTTCACGTGTATTATCTTCAAGGCTGGTACAGCCACGTCTAAACTCGGCAGCCCATTTCTTAATTGTCGAAAACAAAGGAGAAGAGTGCCCATAAACTTTTACGAACTTCAAATGAATTTCTTTTGGCGTTAAACCTTCTTTTACAAAGAATTTTATAACCGCACGATACTCAATTTTATCCATTTCAAGGGATACAGACAACACTTTTGCTTCAGACAGCTGTATAAAACAAACTACTTGATAGAATGACTTGCAATTTCACATGGATGCTTATGACAGATGTACCAACTTAGAAAAAAAAAAAAATTGTGCTGATAGTGTTGTCATCTATGGTCAAGGCCGAGAACTTTTCAGACCACTCTCGTAGGTGAGGCAGTTTTAGCCCTATCTAACTTTTTTTTTTTTTTTTGGAGATTGAGGGACAGTTTAATCTCCATCACCCAATCAGAGTTAGTTAGCCCAAGACTATAACTAATTATCACAGCATTCAGTGAAGAGATGGCTGACAAGTGCTGCCATCATGTGGTCACTTATCCTAACACTATGTTTAATGCCTGAAAAAAGTGTGGGTTCTATAGCCGATTTTCTTGAGTTTATGGGGAAAAAAAAACTGCTTGTCAGTGCCAGAGATTCACTAACTCGGGGGGGGGGGGGGAAACCAGTTGAAGAAAGACCTCTGGTTGGTGACTTGAGTTGATTTTGGTCATTCTTTGGTCAGCCTAGTGCTGTGGAGTGCAGATGCCACTTCCAGCAAGCTACACAGGCTGTTAAACGATAAATCATGATACTATGATAAATTGTATAATTGGTCATTGTATACTACTATTATTACTACAATATATATCTATTTATTATTTATTGCAGTAAACAATAAATTACTGCAATAAGTAATAATAATAGATAAATTAGTAGATAACGTTTATGATAAAATGGGTTTGTATAAATTAATTCTTTATTAAAAGTGCAATTTGTCAGTCTGACAAGATCTTCCTGAGAAAGTTTTTTTCACTTGGTTATAAATTAAATTTGCCAAGAAATTATATTCTTGTTTAATTCTTTATCCAAGTGTAAGCAAAATCACTTCTGGGTCTGGTTTCCACTGAGATCTAAATAAAGGTTGAAACATCTAGGTAATGTCCCTTCCCATAATGCAAAGCACACATATGAAATGATGTGTGCTTTGCATTATGGGATACTAAGTGTAATTAACATGAAGTCATTAGCTTCTATATATATATATATATAGATATATATATATAAATAGCCTAGATGTGAAGATACTTCACATGCAAAACTTTGTTTGCTTAAATTTGGATGAAGGATTAAACAATATAATTTCTTGGGATATTTAAGATTTGCCTGAGTATATAATGGCTCAGTCAGATTAATATAAAAATTTAATTTCTTTCTCAGGTGAAATGCACTCTACAGAGCATAGTAAATTTGTTAGGATGAGTACCATATCGTTCACAGATAAGTAGGTCATCAGCCTCAATAGATAAGAACGTGTAAGATGACTGTGTGTGGACAGTCAGGCAAGAATGACTTCCCTTCTTCTGATCGTGTCAACTCCACTAATGCTTAATTTCATGCTTTATCTCATTCAATTTATTTGTCAGTACTTCTTGTCACGATGACTGCCACTGATTAATTAGCTTTGATCTTATAAGCTGTCTGTAGGCTTGGAATCCAGCAACTGAATAGGGTCTTCATTTTGTACGACAGTTGTAGAACCTCACAAAGCACTGGATGTGGATTGTACACAGGAGAGGAGAATGCCTATATAGAATTCAATGAGTCATTATGAATAATACATTTTTTGTGATGTTTTTCTTTTATGTGTAAAAGGGCAAGCTGAATGGTATGCAGATCTGCTGTGTAATTACTGTATTCAATGGGGATCAAATTGGAGATAATATGGTCAGGAAACACAGCAACAGCAGCAGGTTGTCACAACCAACAGAGATCTCAGATCTTAAACGGTGAGTATAGATGGGTAAAAAAATCAGAGTGCTCTGCTCAGTGCAAAATGATGGCATGTTTGATACAGGTAATGTTATCAATGTCCATGATCTGGACAAATGGCAGACTGATGTGTGTAATATTGACCTTCCCAAAAAGAAATGAAAGCTAAATTTTTTTTACAAATGGACTAGAGCTATACAATCAGCCATTTGTTATGTCATGGTTAAGATAACTGTGTTCACTGAAGTGAGAGAGAAGGTTCATCATTTGATTCAATATGAAGATGTTGAATGGACAATGTGTGAAAAATACACTAGTAGTTTGTATCATAGTAGATTAGAGTATGAAAGATATTCAAAGTTCTTTTGCACTCTTCTCTTAGGTTACAAATGTAAGTTTTCTGTCAAAAATTAGTCCAAAGTACTGGATATGGTACTTAGCTTCTGTTGCTACAGGGATAATAGTATGTCACATTCTTAATGGTGGAAATGAGTGAAGAGTATGTTTTTGGCAGAAGTGTGCGCCTTTACACTTTTTTTTTTTCTCCTGAAAATTTGACTCATTATTAAAAACCTGTAAACAGATATGATCAATTATTTGTTAAAGTTGCCTCTCAATGATCTTCATGTTACAAGAATGACAGCATAAATTGTGAAGTAATCAACATATAAAGTTTTGCCTATTATGGGGAGAAAGTCATTCAGAAACTGAGTTTACTTTGCCAGCAAAGAATATCACACTTAAGACTGTATCTTAAGGAGAATCTGGAAACTCTTCCTCCTTGCCATGTATTCTGTTGTACTGTAAGAGGAGATCTATTGAAGATAGAGGAAGATGTTTTATCATCTCATAACAGATGTAATCATGTCCTACCATACTGGCATGAGAGAGAGAGAGAACAGAACTCTTTTCAGTTCCTCCTAACAAATGGCTGATTGTACAGCACTAGCCCATTTGTCAAAAAGTTGGGCTGCTATATTTCTTGTTCCTCATATTAAATATTTTTTATATTACAAATTCAGGAGAGGATGCTGTTGATGAGATTCTAGCAAATCTTTCCCTTAAAGTGTTTTCGGTTCAGTAACTACTCACTCATTATGTTCTCAGGAAGGTGAATGGTATGTTCTATATATGTTCCCTTCATTTTTTGGATCTTACCCCATATAACTGCACTGTTTGTATAAATGATATATGATGTAAACTTGATATCTAAGTGTTTTGACTTGGATGTCAAATGTAATGTGCTTTAGCCCAAGCACTTTTAAAAGCTACAAGATGTGATGTAGTATGATATCTGCAAAATAAACCCCATACTCCATTTTGATTGGCTGCTTGGCACTGAGTTCCACCATGACTTTGGAGCGAGAGTGGAAGATGACATGTTTTGGAATTGCAGTTACTGCTATCTAAACAATACAATGTGTAGCATGCATCACTGCTCTAGCATTAGATTTTGCAAGATAGGAAAAAATATTTAATTTCACTTGGTAAACTTTCCACAAGATATAGAGCAGATAAATAAAACTATGGATTATACTTACTAATAGTTTTATTATTAAGTAAAAAATGAAAGTGATCAGAGAAAAGTAATCACTTTCATATATGTTCTCTTCGACATTCCACATGAAGAGTGGAAGAATGTAAGGGAGAAGATTCTAAGATGCACTGCAGAATACGAATGGATAGGCATATGGACTGCATATGCATCCATCATTAAGAAGGGAGAGGTCATCATTGTCAAGAATATACTAAACAATATATTGTAACTAGTGTCAAGTCACCCATAAGAAGTACTGCCCAAGGTAGTTGTAATATAAAGTTATCAAGTTCGATATAATCAGAACCAAGTGGTAAATAAATAAAAATGAGTATGGTTGCCCACTAGGATAGCAACTCCAACATGAGCAGGACTACCGCCAATTCTAATAACATGGCAAACAGAAATATAAACCATAATTAGATGAATAAACTATGCATTATACTTATGTAATATTTTTATTATCACGCAACACATTTCTGCCCAAGTGTCAAGGCTATTTTCAGTATAACTTTCAAATTAAACAAGTAGAACAGAAAACTGGAAAACAGTACAATGAAAATGTGAGAGCTACATGTACATGACATAGTGGCAGTCTCTAAAATATATTAAGGTCCTAACCATACAACTTGAAATAAGAGACAATTAATAATAACAGTATTAAAAATCTATTGCCTACAGCAGCACTTCCCAAACTGTGGGCCACGGCCCCCTGGGGGGCTATAGGCTTTGTTGAAGGGGGCCGTGAAATAATGAAAACAAATTTAAAATGTTTTAAGACTAAGTAGATTTTTTTATCTTAAAAGAAAGGTATATAATTTTTATTATTTATTTATTTATTTATTTTTTTATATTTCAATGAAAAAAAAAATCACACATTGGTGTGGGTTCACAAATTTTGCTTCCTGCGTGTTTCGGCACTTAATGAATATTAATAAATATATGGTTATTTGTATAAGTTTCATTTCAAAGCAGAAATCTAAAAATTGCAGTTTCAAATATTTCACCTGATATTGACTTTTTGTGTAGCAGTATTCAAACACATCCATCACATTAAATTGTTATTAAACTTCTTTTATGTTTTTAATTCTTTCTTTATTACTAATCGTTTTACGTTTCATGTGCTTGTACTGCAAATGTACAATAACAATATATCTATCTATATAAAAATATGAGATGATGTGCCATATCAAATGTGTATGTAAGATGCTAAAAATGTAATATTTGCATTTGATTTTTGTAATATTCGCTATGTATGTTTTGTATTGAATATCATCATCATCAAATTCCTGCCATGTACCCTCAAGGGGTGTACAGGATATGATAGTACTACATGAAAAAAATTACATCATTAATAACTTCCTATCTACAATTTTCCTCCAAATTAGTCTGTTACTTGTCAAGACTCCAACATTATCAGATCTTATATTTCTATCGTCTAAGGCACTTTGTACCGTATCAATCCACCTATATCTTGGTCTTCCTCTGGGTCGTTTTGCTGCCAACCTGGCAGAGAATACTAGTTTTGCTAATCTTGCTTCGTCCATTCTGTTTAAGTGACCATACCACCTGAGATTAGCTCTGCTAACGCATTCCTGGATCCTGACAATGTCAAGTTCTTTCCTAATATCCTCGTTTTTAATATGATATTGCCATTGATGCCATCTGTTCATGCCTATAATCTTTCTCAGGACTCTCATATCTGCAGTCTCTAGTCTTTGGTCAAGTATTTTACTTCTGATCCAGCTCTCAGATCCATAAGTTAAAACTGGTTTGAACACTGTCTTGTATACAGCTAATTTAGTGTTCTGACTAATTTCTCTCTTATTCCATATGAAAATTTATTCAATTGACTTCCCACCATACCAGCTTTGCTGATTCTGTTGTCTATTTCTATATTTAATTTACCATCTTCAGTAAAAATCATGCCTAAGTAGCAGAAATGTTTTACTTGTTCCACAGGTTCTCCATTCACAACACAGTTGACATTTTCAATGATTCTGCCTATTTTCATTGTCTTTGTCTTTTTATTGCTGACCTTCATACCATATCTATTACAACAGCTATTCAATTTAGTCAGAGAATCTTGCAGACATGTAGTGGATTTATTTAGAAGTATAACATCATCCGCATAAAGCAAAGAGCTGACATTAACATCTCCAATTTTGATATCATGTTTAATACCACTTTCCTTCATAATGTGATTCATATAGATAATGAATAACAGAGGGGATAATGTACATCCTTGTCTCACACCAGATTTAACATTAAACCATCTTCCTGTACTTCCTTCAATTCTAACTGCTGACTTACAACTCAAATAAAGACTAAGTATTGCTTGATATAATGCCCCTTTCACACCATATAACTGCAGCGTATTGAATAGCTTCTCTCTTGGCACCTTGTCATATGCCTTTTCCAAATCAACAAAACTTAAATACAGATCTTTGTTATATTCCCATGATTTCTCCACTATTTGTCGTAAAGTGAAGATCTGATCCTGACAGCCTCTATTGGCCTGAATCAAGCTTGTCCTTCACCAAGATTTTCTTCCACAATTCTTCTCAACCGTTTCTCAAGTATACTTGCATAGATCTTGCCAGGAACACTCAGTAGGGAAATACCTCTGTAATTCTCACATTCAGTTTTATTTCCCTTTTTATATACGGGTACTACGAGAGCTCTACTCCAATCATCGGGAATTCGTCACTCTGTCCAGGATTTCTGAACTATGCAGTGCAGCCACTATAAGACTCTTATACCACCATACTTCAGCATTTCTGGTCGAATATCATCTACTCCAGCTACCTTTAAACATTTCAAGCCTTTGATGGCTTTTTCTACTTCAAGTATGGATATGTATTCCTGACTGCATGCCTGGTCAGTGTTTTTTACCACTGTGCTATCATCACTGCTTGTTTCATTTAGCAGTTTTTCAAAGTAATTACTCCATACTTCAAGGATATCTTTTTCTCTCGTTTTTCATGTCACCTGTATCATCTCTAACTCTTTTTACAGCACTCTTTCCTCCATTCCTAAGCTTCTTCAACAACCTCCAGAATATTTTGCCACCTTCTTGATATTTATTTTCTATATTCTTGCCAAAGTCCTCCCATGACTTTTGTTTAGCTAGTTTTACACAGTGTTTAGCATTCTTGCATTTGTCTCTATATTCTCTAAGAGCACAAGCGGACTTATTTGACAGGAACTTTTGATATGCTTTCTTCTTTTCTTCACTGCCTCTTTAACTTAGAAAAATTAGAACTAACAGGGAGTTCTAATTTTTCTATCCTTGCTGACAACCTCACCACATGCCTCTCTAGCTGAATCAATTAGGGTTTTCTTCAGAGTTTGCCACTGAATTTCCAATGTTTGATTCCTGTTCTCAAACTCTTTCGTTTTTTCTTCAATAATCTTTGTGTATTTTAGTCTACAGTTCACATCTGAGAGCTGCTCAACTTTTATTTGCTTTAAAACTTTCTTACATGTTATTCTTTTCAATATGAAATTCAATTTTATCCTGCTCAAGAATAAATAGTGATCACTTCCAATTTCAAATCCTGTGTACATTGTGGTGTCCTGCACCATGAAGAAAACATCACTATCAACAATAACAGAGTCAATGAGACTTTTCTTATTCCTTGCCTCTTCTCTCCATGTGAATTTGTGCACATTTTTATGTTGGAACATGGTGGTAGTAATAACCAGTCCATGTCCTGAGCAGAAATCCAACAGATATTTGCCATTATTATTAACTTTGCTCTTTTCTCCAAATTTTCCCAAAACATTTTTGTATGTCTGACAATCACTTCCTACTCTGCTATTTAGATCCTCAACAAGGACCAACTTTTCCTTTTTCATTGTGTCAGTAGCTTTTTCTAAAGCCTCAAAAAATTCCTCCACTTCTACCTTAGTAGAACCTTCTGTGGGACCATAGGCACAAATAAGTCTCATTGTCCAGTTCCCCATTCTCATATTTGCCCACATTACTCTACTTGAGACTGACTGCCATTCAAGAAGATGAGCCTCGTATTTGTGTTCAATACTATGGCCACTCCTTCTTTTCCTTGATTGTCATTGCCTGAATATAACATTTTATATTTATTGCTCAGAAAGATCTCACCAGTTTTTGTCTTTTTTTGTTTCAGTCATTCCTATTATGTCAATCTGGTACTTATCTAATTCCTCAGCTAACTCCATTTCTTTGCCATTCAGGCTTCTTACATTGATAGTACCAATCTTTAACTCTAGTGATGTTGAGTTGGGGTTTGTTTTCAGATTTATTGTATTGAATATATATACAATAAATATTATAATAATATATGTCTATATTATGATTTTTTTTCAAGGGGTGCCGTGAAATATTTTAATTTTGTTAAAGGGGGCCCTGGCACCAGACGTTTGGGAATCACTGGCCTACAGAATGTGTGGAGAAGTAGTATTATTTTTCATAGCAGGGATAATTTCTGTTCACTTCTGTTCAGATTCAGATGGTGTAGTAAAGTTTCACCACTATCTTTTATAAAAAGAAAGTGGTGAAACTTTATTACACCAAAGTGTAAAAACTTTCATGGCTTACACATATAAAATAATAATAAATAAATAAAAATAAAATCATGAGAATGAGTCAAAGCACATGCATACAGTTGAAGTATATGATTACACTATTAGAATTAGGAACAACTGTAAAAGTTGCACACATAAAAAATAATTATTAAAAAAAAAAACATTGAACAATTAATAGTAATCACTTCCCAAAACTTCCCAGGCATCCAATTTGAGCAGTTAGGTTTGGTCAATTTTGTAGCATTTCACATGTTTCAAGAATTTGAAACCTTTCGGCTGGAGGTGAGAGTTAGCTTCTCTCATACAGAGGGGGACATGATTTTTCCTCCTACATTTTCTCCTAGTCAGGAGAATGATGACATGCCCATAATACATTATGAAGATGGATTAACTGCCTATGAGAGTTTTAATTAGTCGTCACATCCAAAAATTAATTTATCTTCCAGACAACTCTCTGCCATCAGAAAATTACGGAAAGAAAAAAGTATTGTCATCACCAGAGCTGATAAGGGTAATGCCACAGTCGTTCTTCTTCTTCTTTGAGTGCCATCTCCTATCGGAGGTCGGCGACCACCTTGGCAAATTTTGAGCGATTCTCAGCTATTCTGAGCAGTATCTCAGAGTTCATACCAGTCCACTGTCTGATATCTGCCAGCCAAGATTTTCTTCGTCTTCCTTGTCCTCTTCTTCCATTTATCTTCCCTTTTATAATCAATTGAAGTATCTTATATTTTTCATTCTCTATTGTGTTCTCTATTTGGCCTCATGGCCCAGACACATTAGATTCTTTCCTCAGTCACCTCAATAGTCTACATCCAAGAATCCAGTTTATGATAGAAAAGGAAAATAACAATAGTTTACCCTTCCTAGACACCTTAGTAACACGCCTTCCTAATGGTAGCCTTTCTTTCTCTGTATATAGAAAACCTACTCATACAGGCAGATACATTCACAAACTCTCTCACCACCGCCCCTCTCAGCAATATGACATTATTAAAACTCTTACCAATAGAGCCCACAATCTTTGTTCCAGTGAAACTGCCCTTTCAACCGAACTCAAAGACATACACAACACCTTCCTTTCCAATGGCTACAGTGACTACAGAATTAAAAAAATAATCATTCCCCATTCCCCAACCATCTCTTCAGAAGGACTTCAGAAATGCCATCACCATACCTTACATCCGTTGTACATCAGAAAAAATAGTCAGATCATTAAAAAAAGTACAACCTCCATACAGCTTTTAAGTCCCACCATAAACTTGCTACCCTTATCCGTTCCACCAAAGACCAGCTCCCTCCTCTCTCAGTGCCTGGAGTATATATAGAGACATAGATGACATGCATCAGCAATGGGCTTGGAGAGAGCAATTATTATGTGGAGACTTCAACTATGGGTGCATGACTAGATGGGAAGAAAAAAAATATATGGAAGAAGGAATGGAATTCCAGCAACTACTGAGGAATAATTACCTAAAACAGCAAGTGGTAGAAGATACTTGGGGTTTGAGACTGTTACATCTATGATAGTACAAAATATTTCTATAGCCCAGATCTGTGTAATAGCAATAAATTTGAATCCTTTCTTTTAGGCTTGCACGGTGATCCGAATGCATTTTTGGAAATTATGGAGACAACTACCGTGTTTGAATAAAAACTTTAGTTTACTATTACTAAAATTTTACAATTCGACGTTTCGACCTTTATGTCAAGGTCATCTTCTGGAGCGTACAAATATACACAGGAAACAAGCTATACTACAATCATACTGGTTCGTTAAAGACACTGACTAACCGCTACCACAATTGTTGGCCTGACCTCTGGTGGGAAAAAAAAAAAAAAAATTAAATTAAATAAAAAAATTATACATCAACGCTAAAGTCCTATTATTTGTGTTGTCTACTATATACATATATATTAACATTATATTAACATCATTCCAGCCAGTTGGAGTGGAATGGTTTCTAATAATAGCGGATTGGCTAGAGTCCTGACTTGTGTTGAATCTTTCAAATTAGGTTGGCTGAATGTGTGCCATCCAGATCCTTGGAATTTTCATACCATCTTTATTGTTGATATTTGGGTGGTTTATCAGGATTTCGCAGGATTCTTTAAATTTTCTTTCGTACCATGTTTTTGTACGGTGTAAGGAGCAGGTGCTTTTCCAGTTGATTTGGTGTAAGGTGTTGAGTGCATGGTCTGAGAGGCCTGCTTCACCATAATGGTTATATTTAATGTGTCTAATGTGTTCTTTTTTGCGTATAGGGATTGTCCGTCCTGTTTCACCAATGTACGGTAAGTTACAGGTGCAGCGGATGCAATAGACTCCAGGATGTGCTAATGGGAGGAGAGGGTCCTTAGAGGAGCTGAATATGGTTTTAAGTTTAGTGGGTGGTTTAAAGGTGGCATTAAGGTTATAATGTTGTAGGATTCTGTTGATTTTTTCTGATAACCCTTTAATGTATGGGATGGCTATGGTTTTACTGTAGTCTAGATTCGTTTTTGTTGTGGTTTTATAGAGTATTTTATTGACAGTATTTTTGTTATAGCCATTGTTTATGAATGTGTCACTAATGATTTTTTGTGACACATTCATAGTTTCGACAGTTTCAGGGCCTGCTGGTTAGAGCAAATAGTTGTGGCTCTGTTTTTAAGGGTGTTTATGACTCCATATTTTGGTGCTGGGTGGTGATATGAATTCGCATGTATGTATTGGCCCGTGTGTGTCGGTTTTCGGTAGACCGTGAAGGATAGATTGCCTGAAGGAAGACGTGTAACTAGTGTGTCTAGGAACGGGAGCGAATTTTGGTTTTCGATTTCGATGGTAAATTGTATGCGTTTGTGTTGTTTGTTTAGGTGGCTGAGGAATGTGTTTAGCGTTTGTCGACCGTGCGGCCAGATCGCGAACACGTCGTCAACGTATCTGAGCCAGATTGTCGGTCGAAGCGTGGCGGAATCAAGAGCCCTTTGCTCAAAGGTTTCCATGTAGAAGTTCGCGATTGGGGGGGATAATGGTGAGCCCATGGCCGTACCTTCCTTTTGTAGGTAGAATTTGTTTTGCCACACGAAGTAACCGGACTTTAGTACGTGGGCAAAGAGGGCCGTAATGTCGGGCGGAAATTTGTTCTGTAGTAGGAGAATTGTGTCATTGATGGGGACATTAGTGAAAAGGGCAGAAACGTCAAAACTGACTAATAAGTCGTCTTTGTCGAGTGTTATGTTTTTGATTATGTTTATAAAGTGTTGTGTGTTTTTTACGTAGGAGGGGGAATGACCTACCAACTCCTTGAGTGTTGCCGCTAATTTCTTGGCTAGGTGGTAATTGGGACTGTCTATTCCTTCCACTATTGGTCGAAGGGGCGCATTTTGTTTGTGTATTTTCGGAACCCCATATATTCTGGGGGGGCGGGCGTAGTGGTTTTTTTTTTTTCACCAGAGGTCAGGCCAACAATTGTGGTAGCGGTTAGTCAGTGTCTTTAACGAACCAGTATGATTGTGGTATAGCTTGTTTCCTGTGTATATTTGTACGCTCCAGAAGATGACCTTGACATAAAGGTCGAAACGTCGAATTGTAAAATTTTAGTAATAGTAAACTAAAGTTTTTATTCAAACACGGTAGTTGTCTCCATAATTTCCAAAAATGCAATAAATTTGAATCTTTGTTAGAGTTGATAAAATGATCAGGTGATCAAGCAACATAGGATTGGACATGCTAAAAGAAACCTTTAGCAATACATATTAAAAATACAGTTAACAGAATTAATTTATTGGTAACAAAATAAATAATATATATATATATATATATGAAATTTATTGGAACTTTCGGTTGGTAATGGTGGTGCCTTCTAATCGGAGAGACTTGGTTTTGATTCCTGTCTAGGAAACAAATAACTACTAATAAGGTCTTTTCAACTGAAATGTTGAGTTAAGATACTAGTCTTATAATGAGGTATCAGGATTTTGCTATTGGACCGAATTATTAGCTTATAGTGTACACAAAACAGACTATGCAACTAGTATTATTATAGCATTAATGAAGTTTCTATGAGACCAATTTATTTAGTCATTAAATTTATTGTAAAACCTCCTCAGCACAGTCAGTTATGCTGGGAATAAAATTTCATTTATTTTAGACCAACATTTTTATTTAATCATTTAATTTATATATAACAGAAGCTTACCATTTTCTTTACTTCTTACAAAATTTTCCCAGTGCTTAAACCAATTCATACTTATACCATACACAATAAGCGGACTGTCCTGTGCTTGAAATTCTTTGTTTAACTATGGAAAAAAAAAACATATATATATATATATATATATATATATATATGCAGAATGGTTCAGAATTCCATGTACAAACTTTGAGAGTAGGTAGAGAATATCAAAATCAACCATATTCACATAGGAAAGCATGACCGGAAATGCCACCGGAAAGTAATAACAGGGACACAAAGATAGAGAAATAACACAAGGCAGTAAGTAGTGTAAAAAACTATTAGGCGTAACTGAACAGTTCAATAGTAGTTGGTTATATAATATGGTTTCACATCAGGTGCTCAAAGTTACGACCATTAGCGGTGATGCATGCCTGACTCTGACGACACATTGATTGCCATACATTTTCTAAAATACCTGGAGTTTCTTAAATATTAGCAGCAGCGATGGCGATTCTTGCCACGAGGTCCATGACAGAGGCAACAAGCGTTTCGTACACCATGGCTTTAAGGGTCCCCACAGAAAGAAATCAATGCTCGATGAATCAGGTGAGCAGGGGGGGACCATGTGACGGGTCCATCAAGCCCCAAAGGACCTGTCCAAATACTGATGCACAGAAATGCCAAAATGGGCTGCAACCCCGTCATGTTGGAACCACATCTGCCGACGCAATCATTGGAACATTGTTCAGTAAATCTGGCAGAACTTCTTCCAGAAAGGTCTGATACTTCTGGGAGTCCAGTCGGGGTGGTAACAGGTATGGGCCGACTAAACAGTCAGCGACGATACCTGCCCATACATTAATGGCGAAGCGTTGTGTGCAGCATGTGATCACACAGTGTGTGGGTTCTCATGGGCCCACACGAGCATTGTGGCGATTGAAGACCCCCCCCCCTTCGCGGGTAAATGAAGCTTCATCTGAGACCAAAACACAAGTTGGAAAATCCAGGTCTACAGCACTTTTCTGCAGAAACTACTGCACGAATTCCACATGTCAAGGATTATCTTTAGCCAAGTAACTGGACCTGTTGTAGATGAAATGGATGTAAGGACTCAGAGTGCAAAATGCGCAATACACTGGATCGAGATACTCCTATAGCTGAGGCAATGGCACGTGTGCTTGTCTCTGGATTATTGTCCATTGCATGCAACATCTCCTCTTCCATGGGCGGGATTTTGTGTTGATCGTGGTCGCTCACCATCATGCCTGCGATCCCTGAATGATCCATAGTCACACAAACAAATGCACAAACATTTGGTGATGCGGTACATGTCTGTTTGTGTATCTTTCGTGATACATTTGTACAGCGGCTCATCCATTGCCATCAGCTAATCCATAAATGAGATGCATGTCTGCCATCTCAGCATTTGTAAAACAATACATGTTCTTCATATGACGTCGAAAGCTTGAATGAGGAAGCCCCAACTGCTCACCTGGAGTGCTGGCAAACAGCGCCACCTATCACTTTCAGGTGGCATTTCCGGTAATGTTTTCCTATGTGAATATAGTTGATTTTAATGTTCTCTACCTTCCCTCAAAGTTTGTACATGCAATTTTGAACCACCCTGTATATATATATATATATATATATACACATATAATTTCACAATCAAAACAGGAAATGACATTTTCTAACAATTACTCAAACATTAAAACTCCACTTACTATTTTCCAATTTCAAAATATACTCAAAAGAATGATTTTTTTTTGGCAATAACTTCAGTTTTAATTATTTCACTATATATAATTATGTACAAATCTTGTATAGTCACATTTTGCTCCTTAACCAATTTTGAACCAAACTATATATAGCGCATGAATGAAATTATTTCTTAACTTATGGAATGTTGTTACTTTTTTTTGTAAACAGGAGAACACTATGTACCTGATCAACTTACACATTAACTTCTATTTTATTTATTTCTGGCAAAAGGAATGACTATTTTGATATCAATGATAACATAAATGCAGGAACAATATCTAAAGTGGAGCAGATTTGATATTTGTGCCAAGAAGCTGTTGAGAAGAGAAATAATGGCATGACTAGCAGTTATTAGGAATTACAGACCAAAGCAACTATGCTATAATACCAGTGTACTTTATCTGTTAGGTACATGTGTATTTTGCAAGATGAAAAATCCCCTCAGTTCTGAATGAGAGGTTGGTTGGTTGGTTGGTTTCTAGTTTATTTGGTACAAAAACTACAAAGGTCATGCTGTACCATACTAAAGGTTATAAGCATTTACAGAAAAATAATTTCATAAAGCAGCATCTTTAGGTAAACAGAACTGCTGCAGAGGGCACAGCAACACACAAGATCAGAGGTTATTACAGTAGTGCAAAAATAGTTAACAATATAAGTTAGTATATAAAATATGAAACACTAAGCCAAGGAACACAGTATCTACATATATGTAAAATTATAATAGATGCCTTTATAGCAGTACAAAAATAGGCAAAAAGGGATTATTATACAATATGCATGTATGAAAATTAAATTTAGTAATGCAGTAGAAACAGAATTTAGAATACATATAAACAGAATTACTAGAAAGTACACAAATACGTAAGATGTCCTACAGTATTACATGATTATTCGAAAAATAAAGCAATAAATAAGATGCAAACACAAAATGCATGTTAAATGATACAATATCTACATATAAACAAAATTACTGCAGAGGTTTCAGCAATACATAAATAGATAATTATAGGTTAACATATGTATATACAAAACAAGTCAAGGAAAGCAGTGTCTACATCTAGGAAGATTACAACAAACATTATTATACAAATAAAAGGAATTATTATGTACAGCATTAATGCATAAAATTTAAGTTTAGCATTATGGTATTTACATATTAACAAAATTACAGCAGAGTGATACAAATATACAAGATCAAGGCCTATGATAATACATAATTGGTCAGATATATTACAAATAAAAGATAAAAGTTAAGTTAAGCAAAAAAGTATTTACATATAAACAAATTTATGGTCAAATGTGTTTGTACAAATTAATTCTTTCTAAAAAATTAAAAACATTAAAAACAAATTAAAAACAATTACAATTTGCCTGAGTCTGCTAGCATTTCCCTGGGTGTATATGGCTTGGTTAGATAGGTGAAAATTTCATTCCTCTCTCGTGTAAATTTTTGACAATCTACCAGAATATGATGAATAGTAAGATGTGTGTTGCATTTTTCACATATGGGAGGGTCATCAGCTCTCAGTAAATGAGAATGCGTAAGGTGACTGTGACCTATGCGGAGCCTAGCAAGGACAACCTCCTCCCTTCTCTTTGTACGTTGACTAGAAAGCCAATGTTTAATTTCAGGTTTAATGTTATATAATTTGTTTGTTGATGTTTCTTGCCATGTTAACTCCCACTGAGCAATTAGCCTTGATCTTATAAGTTGTCTGGTCTGTATATGGAACTGTCAAATAGTATGTGGAGAAGGTATGGGCTGATTTAGCAGCTGCATCTGCAGCCTCATTTCCTTTCATTCCGATGTGGCTGGGAATCCAGCAGAACTGAACATCGAAATTAAGGATTTTCATTTTGTGAAGCAGGTGTAGCACTTCATAAAGTACTGGATGAGGATTATACATAGGAGAAGAGATAGCTTGTAAAGAGCTCAATGAGTCTGTATAAATTATACACCTTTGGTAGCAGTTTTCTTTTATATGCACAAGTGCAAGCTGAATGACATGTAACTCTGCTGTATAATTACTGCAGTCAGGTGGGATCTGATTTGAAATAATAATGTCAGGAAACACAGCAGCACAGCCAACAGAGATGTTAGTTCTTGAACCATCAGTATAGATGGGTAAGAAATCAGCGTGTGCTGCTCTGTGTGCATTAAACAATTGCAGGTAGATGGATGATAGGGTATAAGATTTCTGTAGCTGACAAAGTGAGAGGTTGCAAGATGGTGTGCAAAATTGCCATGGAGGGATGTTGTTATGTTTAGTGTAGCTAATGTTGTCAACATTTATACTAACAGCTTGCATAGTTTCTTTAATACACATACCAAAAGGATGTATAGTAGTTTGATGTGTGTGATATTGAGCTTCCCAACGCAGAGAGAAGATACTATTCCATGTAGGGTGATCGGGGAGAGATTTTATTTTTAGGGCGTAATTAAGAGACAACTGTTTTCGTCGAAGTGATAGAGCCGGTTCATTTGCTTCTACATAGAGACTTGGAGTGGGTGAGGTGCGAAAGGCACCAGTAGCTATCCGTATACCCTGATGATGGATGGAATCCAACCATCGTAGGTTACTCTGTCTTGCCGAACCATAGACTTGGGACCCATAATCCAGCTTTGAACGTATAAGTGCACGATAAAGATGGAGCAATGAAGCTCAATCAGAACCCCACCCAGTAGAGGATAGAGTGCGAAGGAGGTTCAAAGTTCTTTTGCACTTTTCTCTTAGTTTACGAATGTGTGCTAGAAATGTGAGCTTTCTGTCAAAAATGAGTCCCAAGAACTTGGTTTCTGTAGTTACTGGAATAACAGTAGGTCCCATTCTCAGTTCAGGATCTGGGTGATGAGTGTGTTTTTGACAGAAGTGTACACAGACACTTTTTTCTGTTGAAAACTTAAACCCATTATTAAGAGCCCGCAGAGAGACATGATCAATTGCTTGTTGAAGTTGTCTTTCAATTACTCTCATGTTACGTGAGTGACAGCATATTGTGAAGTCATCAACATACAGAGCATTGTCTACAGTGGGAGGAAGCTTTTCAATGATTGAGTTAATTTTAATAGCAAAAAGGGTTACACTTAAGACAGAGCCTCGGGGAACACCTTGTTCTTGAAGACATGGTTGAGATAGCATACTTCCCGCTCTGACTTGGAAAGTTCTCCTGGACAGAAAGTTTTTAATAAATATAGGGAGGTGTCCTTTGAGATCTAAGTTATGGAGGTCTTTTAATATGCCATATCTCCAGGTTGTGTCATAAGCTTTTTGCATGTCAAAAAAGACAGAGACAAGATGTTCTCGCTTCAGAAATGCATCTCTTATACATGTTTCTAACCGAACTAAATGATCTAAAGTTGATCGATGTCTAGGGAAACCACATTGTGTACTGGAAAGAAGACTGTTGCTTTCTAAATACCAGAGAAGTCTGGCATTAACCATTTTCTCTAGTATCTTACAAAGACAGCTGGTCAGAGCAATGGGTCGATAATTATTTGCTTGTGTTGGATCTTTTCCTGATTTTTGGGATAGCAATGACAATTGACTTATGCCAAGAATTTGGAAACTCTTCCTCTGCAAGTATTCTATTGTATAATAAGAGAAGAAGATCCACAGAAAATGATGGTAGATGTTTTATCATTTCATAATGGATGTCATCAGGTCCTACTGCACTAGGGTGAGATTGTAGGAGAGCTCTTTTTAGTTCCTCCTTGACAAATGGCTGATTATATGGTTGAAGAATGTTGGTAGAAAAATTAAGGCCTTTGTTTCTCTTGCTGCTCTTTCAGCATTAAAAATTCTGGAGAATATGAAGCTGTTGCTGAGATTTTAGCAAAAGTTTCTCCTAAAGTATCTGCAATAGCTTTGGGATCAGCAAGAACATTTCCATTATAGTCCAAGGTGGACAAACAACGTGTATTATATCTGCCTTTCATTTTACGGATTTTATCCCATACAATTTTTGGACTGGTCATTTGATTAATTGATGTAGTAAATTGGATCCATGATTATTTTTGACTCTGACGTCTTACAAACGTGCTCTGGCTCGAGCACGCTTGAAAGTTATTAAATTTGATGTGGTGGGGTATCTACAAAATATGCTCCATGCTCTGTGTTGATCTTTTTTGGCTGCCTGACATTCTGGGTTCCACCAAGGCTTTGGATAGACTGGAAATCGAGATGATGTTTTTGGGATGGTTGTTGCTGCCTGGACAATGCATTCTGTTATATATTTCACAGCTTCATTGATAGGTGTTTGACTGATGGCATCAGCATTAAATTTTGCAAGATGAGAGAAAGTGTTCCAGTCAGCCTGGTCCATTTTCCATATAGGTATCCGTGTGGGTGAACATCGTTCCTGTGAAGACATTGTACAAAGAACAGGAAAGTGATCACTTCCATATATGTTCTCTTCAACGTCCCACATGAGAAGTGGAAGAATGGAAGGGGAACAGATTGTAAGATCAATTGCAGAATATGAGTGGGTAGGCATATGGAAGAAAGTATTGAGTTTATTATTTAGAAGGGAAAGGTTATTATCATCAAGAATTTTTTCAATGCTTCGACCTCATCTATCTACTACTACCCCATAGAGTATCGTGACCGTTAAAGTCACCCATCAAAAGTATGGGTTCAGGCAGTTGCGAGATAAGGTTATCAAGATCAATTTCATTTAGCTCAGCATTTGGTGGTAAATAAATTGAACATACCGTAATGAGGAATCCCACAGAGAAGCGAATCGCTACCGCTTCTAGAGGAGTATTAAGTTGGACCTGATGGAAAGGAGTATGACTGCCCACTAGGATAGCTACTCCTCCATGAGCAGGACCATCTTCAGTTCTATCCTTACGTACAACAGTGAAATTCCTAAAGATACGGTCCTCATTGGGTCTTAAGTAAGTTTCCTGTAGACAGAAACAGAAAGGTTTGTGTTTCTGCAACAACATCTTGATATCGTCAATATTCTGGCAGATCCCACGACAGTTCCATTGTAAAAATTTTCCCATTGTTTTTATTTTATTGACTTGTCTGGTTTTCGAGAGGTTGAGGGCTTACCTTTGTCAGATTTATATTTATCCACTGTTTTTGGGAAGTATGGACGGCCAGTGTCCATCTCTTCTTCTGGTAGAGTGTTCAAAACATCAAATTTGTTAGGGTCAGTTGGTATGCTTAATTTGCTTTCAGTGGGTATCGAGGTATCCATTTTTTCTGTGCGAGTGTCTGGTGGTTTATCTTTGAGTGAAGTCTCCACCATAATTTTTTTGACAGATGAGTTTTCAATGAATGGGACCATTTTTGAAGTTGTCTTTGGAGTAAGGCCATAGGTCTTGTGATTAATGTGTTCAACAGAGAACCACTTATGATCATAAAGTTCAGATATGGTGAAATTATCAAATGGCGGAATAGACATACATGTTTGAGTTGCTGTTTGCACTTTTTTAATTGTTACTTTTTCAGCATAAGAGGATTGTAGAACAGGTGTAATGGTGGCTAGCTTTCTTTTTGCATCTTGATATGTTATGTTTTGTTCTGTTTTTATTTTTGTATCTGTTTTTCATCTTTCCATTTCTGACATGCACGGAGTATGCTGGATGATCTCCCTAACAGTTGACACATTTAGCTTTTTTTTTCACAGCAAGATTTATTTTCATGTTCTTTAACACAGGTAGTAGAACCACGACAGGCAGTTTGGGCATGTCCATATCTTTGACATTTAAAGCATCTCAGCGGGTTAGGGATATATATTCTAACAGGACAGCTGAGATACCCTGCTTTTACAGATGTCGGAGGTCTAGGTGTATCGAAAGTAAGGATGATGTTCTTGGTTGGGACCAGGCAACCATCCCTGCGTATCAGGATGCGTCTCACACCTGTAACTCCTTGTTCTTTAAGCTCTGAACATATCTCCTCATTAGGAACCTCAAGGAGATTCCATTCTAATATCACTCCTCTACTGGAGTTGAGTGTTCTGTGAGGTGTTACTGCAATTTGTATTCCACCTATTGTCGTTGCTCTCAGTAGTTTCTCGGAATGTTGTTTGCACATTGTTTCCACGAGGATATCACCAGAACATAATTTCTTGACAGTTTTGGGAGATCCTGCCAGTCCTTCTAAACCTTTTTGGATAAAGAAGGGTGACATTTTCCCAATTGGTTTTTCACCTGTTGCATGAATGATTAAAAAGGTTGGTACATTTTTCCAATATCTTTTGTTTCTTATTTCTGTTTCCATAGGCTGTGTCTACATTATCAGTACTTGGTTGGGACTTTGTTAGGGTCCCTGAAACAGTTGAGGATGAAGAATTCATATTTTAAGGAATTTTAATTCGGCGCCAAAGCTCCCCACCCACCACGGAGCCACACATGGATGCCAACTACCCGGCAAGCGAAGAATGCGCTCAGGAGTGGAACGCCAGGGCTACCCTGGATGCTATACCAGCACTGCAGCAGGTCTAGTATCCCGACCCCGGACCATGGAGTGAGAGACTTACTGCAACACCGTTGACCCTTGCAGGCAAGCCCACTAGCCGAGTGATCCTGGCTGGGCCATCCAGGACCACCCGTCTTGCCGAAGCAGGGGCCAAAGTAGTGCAAGACTACCAGGATCCCCCTTTCCGGATGTCTGCGGGTCGCACCGCACGGCAAACACAGCAGCAGGGCGTTGGATCCCAGTGATGGTGGTCTGGAAAAAGGATAGTGAAAAAGACTCAGGAGAAGTGGAGCAAAGAATACGGGAAGAAAAGCAAAGAAAAAGAGGAAGAATGAAAAGGGCCAGTATCATCACTGGGAGGTCCCCTCCACCACGAACAGGTGACCCACATGGAGGGGTCTGAATGAGAGGACTAGAAGAGAAAGCCAAGCATCCTAATTGTAGATAGCCAGAGATGGGATGTGCTTATGCTAGATCTCATTACTTTCTCATGCCAACCCTAATATCCTACATACCCTAACATGCTTTTTCCTAAATATTTTCTTCAGGAGACATCTTTTACCTGTATTCTGCTGAGTTTCCTTGACAGTTATTTATTAAGCTAGTGACCCAATGTTGACTATCCTCATTACCAGCTTCATTTACTTTGTAATCACAACTATTCATTGTACTTTTGCTAATCTGATTCCTTTCTCCAGAAGTCAACTGAGCAGGTAATTAGTTTATGAAAAAAGGAAAGATAGCTTGCCAGTTAGTTTCTATACATAGAAACAAGGATAATGACTTTGCTTCCATTTTTCAGCTGGATTGTAATAAATTCCAACCTTCTCAGGTAAAGGTACAGATCATGAGTGCAGATATATAACTTCCTATGAAGTTGGTTCATAACTGTTATATACCTCCTACAGCAGGTTGAACCAGTCCAAAACATTCCTTTTCCAATCTTAGCCATTGAGTAAAATTTCAATATTTAGCTGAACGTCTCCCTGAGCATTATTATCCTGTTGTCAATCTTATATTTTTTAGACTGCCAAATAGGTTATAGTAACAAAGCACAAACTGTCACAATAGTGACAATTTACTCATGAAAAAAAAATTTTTACGAACTGTGTTTTTATATACCACTGTAGAGATATTATTATTATCATTTCTTCCTGAGATGCTATTAAAAGTTTCCCAAACTTACTTTCTTTGAATGTTAGACATAGACAACTACTCTCTTATAGATCTGAGCCACCTTACACAGAAGTCACCCTATCTGTTAATGTTTCCATGTAGATAAAGCATTCTTCAAAGGCAGCTTTAATCTGCTCATAATCAGCAGCCTCAGTTCTTAACCAATCTCTAATTTAAAAGACTGTCCAAAACATTCCAAGAAAATTGTCCAGTCTTGAAACTACTTCAGGTGCAAACTATGTTTGCTTACACTTGGATAAAGGATTAAACCAAGAATATAATTTCTTGGCATCTTTAATTTATAGTATAACCAAGTTGATGGAGATGATTCATAGTAGAGGTTCGGTGTAGTGATTGAGACAGTTGTAGGTGTCCTCCTGCGATGAGTCTTCGGACTCCTTGGAGGTGTCAGGAATAATAATAATAAAAACTTCCAACAAAATTAATGTGTTCAAGATATAATAAATTTAGTTTAATCCTTTATCCAAATGTAAGCAAACAAAGTTTGCACCTGAAGTATCTTCAGGACTGAGGCAACTCGTGGTAAAGGTGGACCAAGCTCTCATCACTACTTGTCTTAGTATCTCCCATAATGCAAAGCACATCTCCTTGCAGACATGTATAATGCTATGCATTAAGGAAAGGGCCATTACCCAGACCGGTTTCGTCCTTTATTGAGGTCTCGTCAGTGGGAGCCAGACCCAGAGGTAGTGATACTAAGGTGGAAGCAATGGAGAAGTCATATTTACCTATACAAGTTGCCAAAAGGTGTCTCACTGTATTATTAAATTACTCTGGATCTAGAGAAAGATGTTGGAAGTTTTTTTCCCACTTGGTTAGACCATAATAAAGGTCAACCAGTTTCAACCTCAATAAAGGTCAAAACCGGTCTGGGTAATGGCCCTTCCCTTAATGCATAGCATTATAAATGTCCGCAAGGTGCTTTGCATTATGGGAGATACTAAGACAAGTAGCAATGAGAGCTTGGTCCACCTTTACCACGAGTTGCCTCAGTCCTGAAGATACTTCAGGTGCAAACTTTGTTTGCTTACACTTGGATAAAGGATTAACTTCCAATAATGTGTTCAAGCAAACATCACCAATATAAATTCTCCATTTTATTTTTAAAATACCAGCAATATATTTCATATATATTCAATCTTCTGTTTATTTCTGTATCTTTTATCATTTAGATTATACTTTTTATAAGATTTATAAATACACTTTATGTCACTGTGAAACCTACACACCACGCTGCTTTAAGCAGGTGTGTAATTCACAGTGACACAAAGTCTACATGTGAAGCAGAATGCACATTTGCTCCAAGAGCCCATAGTACTTTTTATTAGTAGTAGTATTATTATTAAGAGAGGTCTCCAGAAAATCAGGGACCCATTCAGAGAGGCCGCATATAACTTTCACCAGCTATCTTACCGTTTCTCAAATTAATTTACACTGCCTGCACTCACCACCTACAAAGGTAAGCCATACCAATCACAAACCACTCTATGAAAGAAAAAAAAAATCTAGCTTTCATCTTCTTCTTCATTGCTGAGTTGTATTTTCGATCTCTGCTATATGGAAACAGAACTTCAACATCATAAAAATTAAAGATGCCAAGAAAGTATATTCTTAGTTTAATCCTTTCTCCAAGTGTAAGCAAGCGTTTGTGCATGAAGTATCTTTGTGATTGGGTTACTTGTATACAGGCTAATGACTCCACATCAATTGCTTTGGTATCCCATAATGTAAAGCATAATTTCATGCTCAGGCTATGTAGAAGATATGGATGTGAGTTTTTAGATGTGTGTGTGGGGTGTGTTTGATGGCAGAAAAGATTTGTATAAGAATGATGGCCTGCACTTGAATTCATTTAGCATCAGAAACCTGGAAAAATTACTTCTTGGAATGAGACCCAATGCAGAGAGTCAGGGAAACTAGATCATCAAGGGAGGAATGGGGAAAATGTGTGTGAAAGTTCAGCTATGGTACACAAACATGATAAAGATATGAATGCCTTTGAACATGGTTATGTATGTCACGAAGGGGTGGAAAATATGCTTTGAGTTTGGACCTTTTAAGTATGTCTGGGGAGGGAGGGGAAGAGAAAATTCTAGAAGACCATATAGATTACACATCTAATTATAAGAATAGGCTAGGTTGTAATTTATTTCTATACACCAGGAGCATTAGAAACAAAAGGGTTGAATTTGTTGAATTTATTGAATACGATGTGCCCTAAGATTGTTGGCATTGGTGAAACCTGGCTATCAGAATGAGATATGGTAAGGGGGATCGAGTGTAACGATATACTATTTTTAGGAATGACAGAAGAGATATGAGAGGAGGAGGAGTGCTACTAATTATATCAGATGACTTAAGTCCAGTTAGGGTAGAAATACAAGAAAACAATGATGGCAACAATGTCCCATGTAGCAATGAGTTTGAGTCTATCTGGTGTGAAGTGGAGGTTGACAGAATGAAATATATGGTAGGGTGTTGCTACAGACCTGGCGGATCAGTTGTAGGGGATGAAGAAATGCATCGCAATTTAGCCTTATGGGTGCCAAGCGAATGATTATTATGGGTGACTTTAATTTTCCAAACATTGATTGGGTAGAAGAGAAATCTCATGATAAGAAAGAACAGGAATTTACTGAATTGTTGTGAGACAACTTTCTCAAGCAGCATGTGAAAGAAGGAACTCAAGGTCAAAGAGTGTTGGATTTGCTCATAGCGTCAGAAGGGATCTCTGTCAAGAATATGGCTATTTTACCACCAATTGGTGACAGTGATCATGCTGTTCTTTCTTGGGAAGTATCTACTTGTATTGAATCTCCAATTAAAACAGGCTGCATGCCTGTTTTAATTGGAGCTTTTTTTTTGTAAACAAGAACCTGAACTACAAAGCTGGAAATTATGATAGACTTAGAAGAATACTATCGTTGGTCCCATGATCATATCAGTTACTGAATGGACAAAATGTCAGCAATGCATGGGAATCTTTGAAAAAGTGCTTAAATGAGGCGGTATTTCAATGTATCCCTAATGTTCGAAGAATATACATGTTGGGAGTGAAATGGATGTGCAGTCTTATTAAGCAAGAGATCCACAAGAAGAAGAGGATGTGGAAAGAATATCGTGAGAATAAGTGAGGGGTTATGAAATATATAAAGCTCAGGCCAGAAAAGTAATGAGTATTGTGATAAAAGCTAAAATGGAGTATGAAAAGAAATTGGCCATGCAAGCTAAAGGCAATCCAAAAAAAATTTTATCGTTATGCCGCAAGCAAAAGAAAGAATGAATGTGGATGAATAACTTTATTGAATGCAGATGGTACACGAGTGTCGGAAGCTAAGGAAATTGTTCAGTTAATGAGTGCTCTCTTTACTAAGCTATATCAACCAGGTGTATGTAGCATGATGCACAATGCTACTGCTACGTTCGATGAAGAGTTAGAGGTTCATGCAAATGAGGTTGAAGAGCTCTTGCATAACCTGGATAAGAATTTGTCAAAAGGGACAGATAGAATATCAGCCCGTTTGCTAAAGGAATGTTCAGATGAATTGGCTAGGCCTTTCACACATTTGTATAACTTGAGTCTCAGCTTAGGAATGATACCACAGGAATGGAAGGAATGAGGGTTCAGTCCTTGGGCCATTTTTGTTCAATCTATACATTAATAACATCAAGCAGGGTTTATCATCAAATTTGCAATTGTTTGATGATGATGTGAAGATAGGCAGGGCAATCAGGGATGCTACTGATATTCAGCAATTACAAAATTATTTGAATAGACTGGAAATCTGGGCAAAAGAAAATTGCTGTCAGTTTAATGTTAATAAGCGTAAAGTTATGCACTTTGGCGTGATTAGAGTTCCAGCGGCAAATTATATTAGCGGGGTTATGCTACAAAAAACTGAAGAGGCAAGGGATCTTGGTGTATTGGTGAATAAGAATTTAAAGTTCAAAGGTCACATAGCAAAAGTTGCAAATACAACTCAGAGGATAATTGCTATGTTGAAGCGAACCTTGACATGTATGGAAAGGGAAGTAATTTTGTCTCTTTATAAGGCTTTGATAAGACCACACCTGGATTATTGTGTGCAGATTTGGTCTCCTGGGTTCCAAGGGGATAAAGAAGCTGTGGAAAGGGTGCAAAGAAGTTAGAAAGATTATATCTGGATTATGGGACTTGGATTATGATGACAGATTGCGAGTATGTGGACTCTGGTTAATAGGAGAAAGAGGAGTGATATGATAGAGATCTATGAACTTTTGAATGGGTGTTATAGAATTTCAGATGATGAAATTTTTCGTTATATGGAAGGTGGGGAGAGAACATGGGGACATCCATGGAAGTTAAGGTTGTTCTCACTCAAGAAAGGGGTAAGAGCTAGATTTTTCTCCCAGAGAGCAGTGAGTGAGTGGAATGATTTGCCCCTAGGGGGTAGTGAGTGCATCTAGTGTAAATAAATTTAAGGGAAGGTATGATAGCTGGGTTGGATATTATTTACAGCCTCCCTCAATGAGTCCTTGACTCCCTGGAGGTCTTGGATAATAATAATAATAATAATAACACATCCTTTCATATGTGTATAATTCAATGCATTATGGAAAGAGCCACTACCCAGAACGGTTTCAACCTTAATTGAGGTCTCATCAGTGGGAGCCAGGTGCAGAAGAGATACAAACATTGAAGTAATGCAAAAGTCATATATTACCCATATACAAGTAGTCAAAAGGTACAAACATTTTTTTGCTTACACTTGGATAAAGGATTAACTAAAATATAATTTCTTGGAATCTTTAATTTATAGTATAACCAAGTGGAAAAAACTTTCAACTTCAGTTTCCTATCTACTAAAAGCCCAGACCTAGCCTGATCAGTTTCTTCTAGTATAATCCCACCAATATAATATAACAATGGATATCTCATTACACCAAACTGCATGACTTTACATCTACTAATACTGTACTGACAGCCATTTTCACATGCCCACAATTCCAGCTTATTCAAATTTCTACAAGTATTGCATATCAGTTGTATTCCAGATTAAACTGCCTATCCTTGCATCATCAACAAATAGCTGTATGTCACCTGTCAAATAATGATCCCTGGGATATACCCATTAGTTACCTTAAATACTGTGGACTCATATCCTCCATATATCACTTTTTGATATGTCAGTCAGTCATCCTGGGAGTAGAGTAGCCTTAGCAAAGTCTAAAACTATCATAGTGTACATCCATTTCTCTTGCGTATCTCAACAGTAACATTATTATAGAATGCAAGCAAGCTCAAATAAGACCTTTCCATAGTAAACCCATGCTGGTCCAAAGTAAAAATTTCTGTATGTGTGCTCTTACCAACCTTTCCAAAATCTTCACTACCATTGCAGAGATACTAAGGTAGAGAGTTGGACACACGCCAGACTTTGCATCACTCTGGTGCAATAGGATTATCATACATTTTTTCCACTCCTGTGGAATCTATTCTGAGACTCAAATCACCCCACTGAAAACTGATTTTGAAAGAGCTAAAAGCAGGAAACTTGCATCCTGCCCAAATGGTAACCATATGCCTTCTGGGCTCTAGTCAAAGCTATTGGCCATAACTTCTGCCCAACACTATTCCCACTACTATTACATCCAGATGCCACTATTGCATCATCACCCAGAAACAGCCAACTTCCTGGTTTGCAACTTCTCCTCCAACTCTTGCATAGCTGATCATGGTAAACGTCCTCCAAATATTCCAAACACCCAACACTCAATACTGCATTTGATCTTTCACCAGAAAGAGATCAGAAAAAATTTGCTCAAACTGGATACCAAAAAAATCTCCCACTCCTGATGGCATCGCTCCAGTTGTTCAAAAGATCTGAGTCCCAGAGCTGATTCCCATTTTATGCTGCGTATTTACACTTTCTTATTCCACTAGTATCTATCCTGCAGTTTGGAAACTAGCTCATATAAAACCTAGTCCTAAGAAGGGTCACAAATCTTTACCTTTAAACTGCTATCTAATTTCTTTTGCCTCATTTCTTTCTAAAGTAATTTAAAGAACCATCAACAGCCAACTCCTATGTTACCTTGAAGACTCATCTAATAAATGATCAACAGTATGGATTCTGTCACTATCGATCAGCAGGGGGTCTACTAACCTATGTCACCCATCTCTGGACAAACACCTTGGAAAAGTTTGGCAACTTTCAAGTGGTTGCTCTTGATATCTACGAGGCTTCTGACTGAGTTTGGTACAAAGGCCTATTAGGGAAATTCCCATCATTTGGTCTGCTCCCTGATTTCTGCAATGAGGTAGCCAGCTTTCTCGCTGGACATTCACTTTGAGTGATGGTGAATGGCTCCTTATCTTCTACGAGTACATAGTTTTGCTGATAGCACACTGCACTCCTCTTTTTCATTTGATAAACCTTGCAAAGCACAAATCACCACAACCTCAAGAAATCTAACCTCTACTACCTTAAATTCTGAATTTCAAAGCATTCATCAATGGGGTTTGGATAACATTATCAACTTCAATGCCAGCAAAACACAGGTCTGCGTTATTTCCCACAAAAAAGAATCTTGTTTGTCCAAACTTACTCTTGACAATACTCAAATCTCTATTCAAGATGAGACTCATCTTCTCAGAATAATGAACATCTCATCTCTCTTGGCACAAACATATCACAACTATTGTCCCCTCTGTATCCAAAAAATTAGGCTCTCTCTTTTGCTTGAGGTATTACTTTAATTTTGCACAGCTCTTAATCCTATACAATCACAAATCTGCCCGAACACTGAATACTGCTCTCATATAGAGGGTGTCCCTAAAACCTCCCTAAAAATACTTGACCTCTCTCTCACTAACACATTCCACTCTTCCTCTTCATTTATCCCTTCCACTGCTGCCTTCTGGAACAGTCTTCCATCATGTGTTTCTCAAGGAATACAACCCACAGCCTTTCAAATCAAATGTGAATAAGTTCCTTATCACCCATCCATAGTACTAACCTACTATAGGTTGACCAACTTCTTGTGGATGGGCTCTCCATAAAAAATAAAAAAGTAATAATAATAAAAATCATATATTTTGGTCAAAAGAATAGCTAGTTCAGCTGAACACTCTTTTAGTATCTGTGCTGATATCCCATCTGTCTCCACTGTTGAATTTTTATTGAATTTGTGCAACAGCTCTAATGCCTACTCTTTATACAGTGAGCTCATGTTGCATACACGCCAAAAAGCTATTGGCCTAGTGTATGCAAAATGGGCACTCATTAGTTGAACAATCTCTTCTGCATCTGTCATTCGCATACCATCTGCATTGCACAGTTATTTTTTCATATTGTATTTTTTACTTGCAGCATATCAATAGAATTCTTTTGGGTTGTCTTCAGCTTGTAGAGCCAATTTCTTTTCATATTTAGACTTGGCATTCTGTAGAATAGTCGTAACTTTTCTTCTTATGGCTCTACAGCCCAAATTGAGGCTCCAATCGTGTATATCCAAAACTTGACTTCTCCAAATTGGATACTGTAATATGATGTGCTATGTTGACTAATAGTGTCTATCCATCTTTTTATAGGTTTTCCTTTTTGGTCTTTTACTAAGCATTTTACTATTTATTGTCTTCTTAAGAATACTGTCATTTTCCATGTGAAAAACATGTCCTGCCTACTACAACTTTTTGAACTTGATTATACCAGATATTATGGGTTCCTTATAAAATTTACTCTTATCTGATTCTCAAGAGACCATTATCATTCACTGAGCCAAATATCTTTCTCAGGATTTTCCTTGCAGAAGCTGAAATCAAATTCTTCACCCTTGCCATATATATTCCAGATTTCACATCCATAAATAATATTGCTTTTTAGCCTTATCTTTTGTGCTGATTTTTCTAGTTCCAAATAATACGTTTTTTTCTGCTTGGTTCTATGATCAGATAATGTATTCCAAAGTTAGGTTAAAAAGTAATGGATCCAGACTATCAACTGAGTTTATTCATTGAGTTATTGGGAAAAGGACTGGTTAAATAATTTTGTATTTTAAGCTGTGCTTCTGAAGTTTCTATTGTTAATCTTGTAAGTCTTAACGAGCTTATCTAGTATTCCAAAGTGTATCATAATCCCATATCATTTTCCAATATTAATGCTGTCATCAACTTGTTGGAAATCAACAAAACTCTGATGAATATTTATATAAAATTCAAACATTTCTCTAATAATTGTTTTATTATATGTATCTGATTAACCATGGATTTGCCTTTCCTGATTCTCCTTGGTAGACACCAATTACCTTCTCCATAAAGGTTTAATCTGTTCTTCCAAATCATCTTTAGCAACAACTATTCAAACAGAAGCTGTTAGGTTCAGGTGGATGAAATCTCTTCATTTCTTCTATCTTCCCAAATTCTTCCTTCATGAACACTGTACCAGTTCAGCTTTCTAGAATTTCCACAAACTTTTTTTTTTGTCATTCTTCTTATGCATTGGACAGATCAGACTCTTTCTCCATTCTTTTGCCCTTTCCTGTTTCTTCCATATAGTTAAAATCAATTCACATATTTTTGTCTTCTAGTTTCTTTCCTCCTGCTTTCAGTACCTCTGCAGGGATTTTATTTATTCCTGGGTATTTGTTGTCCATGAGTGAATGTGTTATATCGTTATGCTCTTGCCTTGATGGTAGCTCCACAGCATCAACTTCTTCAATAGTAGAAGATTTGTAATAGTTGATTTGCAGAGGTAATGTATTCTTATTCAGCAATTCATATGGAAATATTCGCTCCATCTGTTTTTTTTTTCCCCTAACTTTTTCTTTGTTAACATGTTTCCTTGTCCATCTTTGCATATATCTAGCCCAGGTTTATATCCTCCTTTAATTTGCTTAATTGTACTTAATTGTATAAGCTTGTCTAAGATTGACCGTGTTCTATTGTGCATATCATTTCATTAAGGGTTTTCTTTTCTTCCTTCGACAGACTTGCTCTGCTTCTTGTCTCAGTTCTTTATATTTTCCTAGATGATCTTGCAGCAAATTCTTTGTATGTTTTGTCTCTTTATTACTGTTTGAGCACATTCTTCCTCAAACTAATCTCTTTTCTTTTTCTTATTTTCATATTACAGAGTTTCTTCTGCAGTATTCAGAATCCATTATTTAATCTATGTTCAGCTTCTTTCCATATCCTGTTCTATATCTATATTTTTGCATCTTTTCTTTAATTTTGTACTGGAAATTGGTTTCAACTTCTTTAAGCTTTTACAAGTTCGACTTTGGTACTGTGTCTTTCTTGTTTCTTCGCTGAGATTCTGCACCTATATTTAATTTTGATTAGATAATGATTGAAATCATAGCAAACTCCTCTATATGATTTTACAACCATAATACTTGAAACTAACCTTTTATCTATAAGCATATGATCAATTTGATTAAATATTGTACCATCTGAGGATATCCATGATCTTTTACAGATGTTTTTATGAGAAAAGCATGTAGAGGATATAGCCATATTTGTCTAGCTTGCTCCTTATAATTTTCATCAATGACATTATCCTTATGCATACAGTATTCCTTCCACATCATCTTTTTTTTAAGATTCTCTTCCTTAATAAGATTGCACATCTGTTTCACTCCTGATCATCTATTCTTCAAGCTAGGAACAAATTCTGATATTTCATCATATAAATACTATTTGAATGCTTCCAATGCACTGCCAACATCCTTCCCATCTAGCAACTGATAACATTGAGATAAAACATAGCAACTCCTCAGCTGGTCATAATTTCCTGCTTTGCAGTAGAGCATTTAACCTTTTCTAAATGGACTATCCATAAACTTAGTCACTTCCCATGTCAGTACAGCATGATCATTCTCACCAACTAGAGGCCCAAAACCTCATGTCTTTAACTTAAACTCCCCCCCGCCCCCGACACTATAAGATCTATCTCCTCTTTGACCTCAAGTTCCTTCTGTCACATACTTCTTGAAGAAGTTGTCTTGCAACTTCTTCAAGAAGTATGTGACAGTAAATTACTTTCTTCTTCTCATAAAATTTAACCACTACTACACAATCAATGTTTGGATAATTGAAGTCACCCATGAAGATTACTTGTTTGGCACCAGCAACCAATTTACATTGGTTGATTTGTGGTTTATTGGTGCAAGAACAACAAAGGTTTTACCCAAACAACAGGTTATAGCAATACTTAAGGTAATAATAAATAATAATAAAAAGATAAAAATTAATATAAAAAATTAAGTGCAAAGCGGTATCTATACATAAATAAAATTTATAATCAAACGTGTTTGTATGCATCAGTTCTTTCTGAAAAACTTAAGACTTCATGCAATTTGTCTGCATCTGATAAGATATGCCTGAGTGTATATGGCTCAGCCAGATTATGAAAAAATTCATTCCTTTCACAAGTGATGTGTCAATTAGAAAATGGCCAATGTTAAGATGCATGCTGCATTGTTCCCACACGAGTAGGTTATCAGCACTCAATGAATAAAAATATATATGATGACTGCAAACTATGCAGAAGCTAGCAAAAACAACTTTCTCTCTCTTCTATTTCTGCATCAACTAGACTGTCAATGCTAAATTTCAGGTTTAATCTCTCATGAAATTTGTCAGCTTCCTACCATGATGACTGCCACTGGTTAATTAACTTTGACTTTATAAATAAATGGTCTATAGTCTGTACATGGAAAAAATATGAAAGTTGATCTAGCATCTGCCTCATTTCCCTTGATTCTGTGGGAAGACAGCACAGATAAACACATCAAAATTAAGAGTATATTCATTTTGTACAACAGTTGTAGACCCTCACAAGCACTGGACATAACTTGTACACAGGAGAAGACATGGTCTATAAAGAACTCAAAGAATATGTATAAATCAACATTTTTGGTAGCAGTTTTCTTTTATGTTAAAGGGCAGGATGAATAGCATGCAGATCTGCTGTATAATTACTGCATTCAATGGGGATCAGACTAAAGATATGGTCTAGATAAAGAGCAGCAAAACCAACAGAAGTCTCAGAACATTCAGTATAGATGGGTAAGAAATTAGAGTGCTTTGCTCTGCACATTTTAAACAGCAGCAGATAAATCCATAACAGAGTATCAGATTTCCTTAGTGGGTACAGTGAGAAGTTGAATGATGGAGTGCTAAAGTGCCAAGGAGGAATGCTGTTTTGTTTGGTGCAGGTAATATTGTTCACATTTATGCTAGTTGCTTGTATAATCTTTTCCACACACATACCAAATAGACGAATGGCAGATTGATGTGAGTAGTTTTGAGCTCCACAATGTATAGAAAATATATTAGTCTACATAGGATATTTGGAAGAGATTTTATTTTTAGGGCATAGTTAAGAGACAAATGTTTCCAACAAAGTGAAAGAGCAGTACTTCAACATAAAGACTGAATGGTGTATGAAAAGCAATAGTAGCTATTCGTATATCTTATAATGGATGGGGTCCATTCCCCCCCCCACCTCTGAGTGAGCTTTCTCTCATAGAACTGTAAACTTGTAACATAAACATAATGAAGCTTTGATTGTACAAAGGATGATAAAGACAAAGCAAGAAACTTCGATTTGCACTCCATTCCACAGAGGATAATGTGTGAAGGATATTCAATGCATTTTTTCACCTTTCTCTAAGTTGACAAATATGAGCAAAGTATGCAAGCTTTCTGTCAAAAGTGAGTCCTAAGAAAACTGGTTTCTGCTTCTGCTAGAATAATAGTTTCTCAAGTCTTTAACTTTGGGTGTAGATGAAGAGTGCATTTTCAGCAGAAGTGTAGATAAACAATTTTTTCTGCTGAAAATTTGAACCTATTGCTAAGAGCTGAAGGAAGAGATACAAACAATATTCAATCAACACTTATTCAAGTTGCCTTTCAATAATCCTTATATTACATCAATAACAGAATACTGTGATATCATGAATGTATAAGCTTTGCCCATTGTGGGAGGGGAGGGGTTCAGTGATCAAGTTTGCTTTGACAGCAAGTAGTGTATTGGAAGATATGGCAAGAATGAGAGAGAGACAAACTAGATATTCTCATTTCAGGAATGTTTCTTATACATGATTCTAAATGTTGATCGATGTCTACCAAAGTCACATTGTGTGCTGGAGAGAAGATCGTTACTTTCTAAATAGCAGAGAAATCTGGCATTAACCAAATTCACTTCATAATGGATGTCATTAGGACCTACTGCACTGGCTTAAGAGAGTAAAAGAGGCCATTTTAGTTCATTCTTAAGAAATGGCTTATTATATATATAGCTCTAACCCGCTTGTAAAAAAGTTTAGCTGCTGTTTCTCTTTTAATATTGAAAATTCAGGAAGATATGAAACTGCTACTGAGATTCTATCCGAATTTTCTCCCAAAGTGTTTGCAATAGTTTTGGGTTCAGCAACAACACATCCTTTTTGTTCTAAGGTAGACAAATGGTGTTCTATACCTACCCTTTATTTTCCAGATTTTGTTCCATAGAACAACAGATGATGTAAATTGGATCCAAGATTGAGTTTAGCTATGAGACCTAATGTAACATGATTTTGTCTTAAAAAATTTAAAGGTTAGAAGATCATATGTGGTAGGGTATGAATATACCCCATGCTTGTTTTTGATCTTTTTTGGTTGCTTGGCACTCAGGGGCTCCACAAAGCTTCGGAAAGAGTGGAAACTGAGATGATGTTTTTGAAATTGCGGTTAATGCTGACTAGACAATACATTCTGTTATATACATCACCACTTCATTGATAGGTGTTTGACTGACTACTACAGGATGAAATTTTGGGAAAAAGTAATCGAGTCAGCCTAGTCAATTTTTCATATGGGCATCCATGTAGAACATGGTTTCTGTGAGGACATAGTGCAAATCACAGGAAAATGATTTTGAAAACATGCACATTCCAGATTGGGTTATCATGCCATTTTCTGCAGATATTGAAAATATCGAATGTACCTTACAAGATGAACTTATTGAATTGTCAGTTGATCTTGAAGCTAAGACGCTTTTTAAAAATAGGACTTTAAGTTACTTTTGGACGAATATAAATGTTGTAGAAAAATATCCAAAATACCCCTTTTTGCTTGCATTTCCAAGCTCGTACATGGTTGAAGCTAGTTTCAGCCATGTTAATTCCATTTTAACAAAACAAAAGAAATAAGCTAGATATAGAATTCCGTGGTGATTTAAGGCTGAAACTTACTAATTTTGAACCCAACATTGCTAATCTTGTCAAGAGTCATGCAGCGCACCCTTCACATTGACAACGTTAGTAAATTGTATACTAAGTTAATAAAAGTCTTATTTTCATATATATAAGGAAGATTGTATTATTGTTATTTTGTTATCTAAATTAAATTTTATAGTTTATATATTATTTATCCCTCCTATCAAATATGTAATGTTAAGAAGGACGTCAAAAACAAAAACGTATCCCTTTGACGTTAAGCCAATATAATAATATATACTATATTATACATACAATAAACACTGTAACTATAAAATAAATAATCAAAAAACTCACATAAGCGTCTTTTTTACTTGTCCTATTATAATTAACGTAATAGTAAAACAGAGGGGGGGTCAATAAAAAGTCAAGAAACTCTTGAAGGGGTCGACAGTCAAAGAAGTTTGGCAACCCCTGATCTAACATGCCAGGATTATTTGGTGAGTTAAGTTTACTTTCAGCAGATACAAAAGTACCCATTTTTGTGGTGTTTTTTTTTTTTTTTTTTTTTTTCAGTGACACCCTAGCTATAATTTTCTTGACAAGTAGATTCTCATTGAATGGGATAGTTTTAGATGTTTCAGAAGTCAAACCATAACATGTCAGGCATTTAATATGATCCATAGAGAAGTGTTCATGATCATACAGTTCAGGTATGTTGAAATTAGCAAATGGTGGAATAGACATATGTGTTTAAGTAACTTTTGATATTTTCTTAACTACCATCTTCTGAGCATAAGAATATTTCAACAAGTGTGGTGGATAACTCCCTTTTAGCATCCTGATATATTCTGTTCTTATCTTTTTTTTTTCTTCTTCTTCTTCTTCTTTCATGCTTCTGCTTTTAGCATGCATGGGAGAAGGCTGAATGTTCTTTATAGCACTTGACAGGATTTAGGCTTCTTTGCTGAGAGATTTATTATCATGCACTTTTTAACCACATCAAGCACAGGTGGCAGTGCTGTGACAGGTAGTTAGGGCATACTCATATTTCTGACAATTAAAGCATCTTAGTGGATTAAGAATATAAAGCCTAACAGGACAACTGAGATATCCTGCTTTTACCACCATGGAGGTTTAGGTGTATCAAAAGGTTCCTGATCAGAACGAAGTTACCTTTCCTACATATCAAGATTAACATCATCCCTGTCACTCCTTGATTTTTCAGTTCTAAACATATCTCATCTCTCCATCTGGAATATCAAGGAAATGCTGTTCTGATATCACATCCCTAGAACAGTCAAGTGTTTTACGAGGTGTTTAAACAGTAACTAGTATTCAGTCTATTCATGTTGCTCTCAGAGTAGCTTTTCGGTGTTGCTGGTGTGAGGTTTCCTCATGAATATCACTAGAACACAATCCTTCTAATTGTTTTGTGAGATTCAGTCTTTCTAAACTCTTTTGAATAAAGAAGGGTGATATTTTTTGTAATAGCATTCACCTGTTTCATGGATGATGAGAAACACTGGTACATTTATATTTTATCCATGAAATGCACATTTTATCATGATTCCAATGTTAAACTAACTATACTAACAAGCTACCTGTAATGGAATCAACTATTCTCAATTGTTGATTCCATTACAGTTAGCTTGTAAACAGTATCTTTTCTCCCTTAACTTTTACTTGTTTACAAACTTTCCTGAAGAAATTCATGACTTATTTTTCACGGTATTAACAACACCACACACACTTTTATCACAAAGATGTTTTATTAATGCTCTCTTTTATTCACTCTCTCACTGTCGCATATACAAGTGTGTTGTGCTCTGATGATGCTGAGTTGAAAATCAGCGAAATATAAGCGTTAATAAAACATCTTTGTGATAAAAGTGTGTGTGGTATTGTTAATACCGTGAAAAATAAGTCATGAATAACCATCAACACCTAAGCTTATCTGTTAGATGGTTTCCTAAAGAAATATGCAAAAAGTATACTAGTAAAAATTAATTAATTTTTTTAATTAATTAATTAATACTAGTAAAACTTTTGCATATACTAGTATATGCAAAAAGGTAAATCTAGTAGAGAATTTTTTTTCCTAAGTAGTCAGTGGTTATATAATAGACAATTAAGAATCTCAGAGAACTGCCAAAAACTCAGCATTCAGTATGATTGAAGTTCATTACATAATGACTGAATTGTGGCAGTGTTGGCCAATACAGCACAATGGTAAAAATGGCAATGGCAGTTCTGGTCTGGCCTACTTTGAACAGACAAGAATTATCATCACCCACATGGATGAATGTGGGTGATCTACTCAAGGACTGAAATCCTGAAAACCATTATTCTTTTTACTAAAAATAATGTTATGACTCTTCTGAGATAAGAGACCAAAGTATTCGTTCATGTCCTTTCAGACCTCAAATAAGCATGATGGAGTAGGACTTCAGGGAAACAAAAGTTGTCTGCAACCTTAAAAGTAGGCCAGACCAGAACTGCCATTGCCATTTTTACCATTATGTATTGGCCAACACTGCCAGAATTCAGGCATTATGTAACGAACTTCAAGCATACTGAACGTTGAGTTTTCATGATCAGGTCAGCAAATTAGAGTATACTAAATCCACTTTAATTATAATTCATTAAGAATTGTAATAGAGACAATAAATATGATTTAAAATGAATTTATTGTACTTACTGCTACAAAGGTATCATATTCTTGCCTTCTCCGCCGATCAAGACTCTCCTGCTCAGCTTGACACGGAGGACATAAATATAGGTGTGTGCAAGGAGGTCCACCCCCAAATCTAGAATGAAACATGGTAACTATTATTTTAACAATCTTGTATATATTGTCACTGTAATAAGGTGTTGTTATTATTATTATTATGAGAATGAACCTGTTGATGTTTCTTAAACAGTCGGAGTTTGTGGTCCTTAAGCTTAGGAAACTATTCCAAAGCACAGAAGTAAGAAATGAAAAAAAGGCATGAAAAAAGAAGATAAGTTCATTCAGTAATTTACATTATTATATGGGCATCTCCCCATAGAGTTCAAAACAACCATTATTCACACAGTACCTATTACAACTCTCCTTGAGGTCATTCACTGACAAAAAAATGCTGACTACGTTTGGCAACCCCATACTACTTACCGTTCTCTCCAAGCAAAAAAAATCTAGTCCTCACACCCTTGCTAATCACAATCTCACACAACCTCCAAAGTTGATATCCTGTTTTAGTTTCTTGTCATGTACAGAAATATTACTTTTGCACTAATTCTATAAAACTTATGTTCTTGCCATATTCTATTTTTTCTATCAACCACCTGTCTTCCCTTTCATGTTTAGTTCAATGGCTTGTCACAGCCAAGTAACTGGGTTCTCAGAAACCTGATAGTGTTTATGATAGGGTGATTAATACTGTCAGCAATGACTATAAATTGTGTGTGTCCTTTTGGCTGGTTTTGTAGGACATGTGTTTCTGGGAGGAAAACCCTGCCGCCTCCATATGGGACTAGCTAACTTATCTTCTGCTGAAAAGCCAAGATAAAGATTCTTAGACAGAATTTGAACCCATGTCTTTCCAAACAAATAGCTTTTCTGTACTGACTGGGCTATGGAGGCTCTTTGTTTGAAACTTTATGGGCCATAAAATTTCAAGTCTAGATCCATATCTGTAACACATAACCTATTCTTTTCATTCCCAAGTGACCTCACATTTTACCACATTAAACTAAAAACCATTATGCTTTGCTAATTGTCAGTTCATTTACATTATACATCCAAAAGAATCTTTAGATCACCTTCATTAGATATTGTCCTTCCCAGTTTTGTACCATGAACAAAAATCACTCTGCAACCAACAGGGAACAGGCTGGAAACCTGCAGTGGTCATAGATATTTATTACTGTCTTTAGGTGGGAGATGAATTTTATTGCGCAGTGCTAGACCACTTCCCCATTTAATGGGGACATGAAGTGGATTTTAAAAAATTCCATGTTTAGTCTCTAAAGCAGGGGGTTCCAGATTATTTAAAATCTAAGTAAAAAAAAAAAGCTTTGCAACTGTGGGAATGATATATCACAACTGGGGATTCCTACATGCTGCTTCACACCACCATCTATTACAAAAGATAGGCATGATTAAAACATTATGCTGTAAAACCCACAACATCTCTAGTATGACAGGGTGAAAAAAAAAAAGGAATGAAGAACTTCATTACTTTGATAATACTTTCTCCCTCAATGAGTAAAATCTGAAGATGATTAGAAAATCTCCAACAGTTCCTTCTAATAAACAAGATTTCAAAAATGCAATGATCCTACGTTACATCAAGAATGTTACAGACAAGACTGCAGCAATGCTACATAATTAGTGTCAAAGTGGCTTCTATTCCAACGTACAATTTCTAGGTTCTTGTATTCACTCAAGCCTTCCACATCTGCCCAAAAAGAAACCAAGAGTTTATAAAATTCATTGTTCTTGTGGCATTTAGTATGTAGGCTGACAAGACAATCCAGAGAGATCCATGTGTCAGAACATGTAAAAGATGTGGAAAAGAAAAAGGAAGTGCAAACTGGGATTGCCTTTCACACAACAAACACAGGCCACCAAGTAATTGCCAAAAAAACAGGCCACATATGCTGTTTATAAATGTTACATAAAAAATTTTTAAAGCCTGAGAAATGCTCTGCACCCCACACAGAATAGAAAAAACAACCAAGTTTAATTTGATACCAAATTGTTCTGCATTTATTAAGAATCTAATAACAGAAGACCTGGGAGCTAAAACGCAATTATGCCACAAAACATGACAGCAACAACTAGCTTTGATTGTATGCGCATTGTTTCCAACATTTCTCTCTCTATCCTTTTTCAGTCTATGATATGTACTACTAGACTATTGAACGCTGCACAAAATCTGTCATGTGTAATTATTCTCTCTAGTTTTTTCATCAATTAATGAAAGTTCTGTATCCCAGATAATGCAAGTTGGATGACTTGTCCTCTCCAGAATAACAAAACTTGTAGGGTTTTGCTATTCTAATAAAACTACAGCAGTTTTTGTTGATAAACATGTGGTCTTTATACTGGAAGTCAAATGAACATCCTTTTACTACTTTGGTTGGTTTCAGTTCTATGGCTATCATCAATAATACCCCCTCCTGCTTCATCTCTATCCTCCCTGAAAATACAACATCTCTTATATTATATATCACTATATATTATTTTCTGTAAACTAAATCTTTCTAAATGCTGTAACTTTTGAGCAAGGAACTAATAAATGCCAGAAATATATCATCCTTATTCCTGCTTCCAGCATTTGTATACATGAATTGAAATACATTTCCTTTGGGCCCTACACTTATACTGGTATCTTGTAATGACCATCCTATTCACTTTCAAGACCTGAGAAACTACATTTGGCACATTTCATCATATTTCCCATTCTCAAACGGGCTCACATATGAGGATGCCCACAGACATTTTTTTTTTCATTATTCCTATTCTCAAAATCACTTGCTTCAAGGATGGATATATATATATATACATACACACATGCACCCTGCACTCCCCTCCTAATTTTGTATTTGCATTTTCCCATTGAATGTTACCTCTAGACTCCTAACTTCTTCAAGCACAATCCAGTCATATGCCTTTCATTTATCAAATTTTCCCCAAACATTTAAAAATTGCATACTAATCCTCTTGCATGATCTACTCTCAATTTGTTCCTATCATACCAATACAAAAAATTTACAATTTTTACTGTTTCCTTTTTAGCTTCTTCCAGTAACTCTTTTAAGTCTTCACTCATTTATACTTATCACCTTTCAATTCATTCATGAATGCTAAAACAATCAACTTTTTAACTTACATTCTTTGTTTTCCATTTAGTGTCACTAACATCCTTAATTTTTTCACCAACAAAACAAGATGGGGTGCTTAAGGGTCAAAGCTGTATAACTGAGAGGACACCTCCACATAGCCTTTAAAGGAATGCAAAGAACCGACCAGGGCTTCTGACCTAATGTCTAATCCTCACCTTCTCGTGGTGCACCCTGTTGAATATCTATCTGGATACTGAACGAGTGAGGATGGGTTGGCAATTTGGGATTTAGCCAAACAAATTGTATTCTTATTGGGTTAAACCAATATACAAAATGATGGTACATGACAAAATTTCATGCCGGCTGGGGCATCGCCCGGTTAAACAAGGCCCCTGTTGTTTTCGCCAGGGAACCAGGGCGAACAGCGAAAAGTCAGCTACTGGAACAAATCTGAAAACACACCCCAACTCAACATCACCAGAGTTAAAGATCAGTACTATCAACATAAGAAGACTGAATGGCAAAGAAATTGAGCTAGCTGAGGAATTAGATAAATACCAGATCGACATAATAGGAGTGACTGAAACAAAAAAAACAAAAACTGGTGAGATCTTTCTGAGCAATAAATACAAAATGTTATATTCAGGAAATGACAATCAAGGAAAAGAAGAAGTAGCCATAGTATTCAACACAAAATACGAGGCTAATCTTCTTGAATGGCAGGCAATCTCAAGTAGAGTGATGTGGGCTAATATCAGAATGGGGAATTGGACAATGAGGCTTATTTATGCCTATGGTCCCACATAAGGTTCTACTAAGGTAGAAGTGGAGGAATTTTTTGATGCTTTAGAAAAAGCAACTGACACAATGAAAAGGGAAAAGTTGGTCCTTTGTGGATCTAAATAGCAGAGTAGGAAATGATTGTCAGACATACAAAAATATTTTGGAAAAATTGGGAGAAAAGAGCAAAGCTAATAATAATGGCAAATACCTGTTGGATTTCTGCTCAGGACATGGACTGGTTATTACTAACACCATGTTCCAACATAAAACTAGAGACTGCAGATATGAGAGTCCTGAGAAAGATTAGAGGCATGAACAGATGGCATCAATGGCAATATCATATTAAAAACGAGGATATTAGGAAAGAACTTGACATTGTCAGGAATGCGTTAGCAGAGCTAATCTCAGGTGGTATGGTCACTTAAAAAGAATGGGAGAGGAAAGATTAGGAAAAAAAAGTGTTCTCCGTTAGGTCGGCAGAGATCTGATAATGTTGGAGTCTTGTAACAAGTAACAGACTGATTTGGAGGAAAAATTGTAGATAGGGAGTTAGTAATGATATAAATTTTTCATGTAGTACTATCATATCCTATACACCCCTTGAGGGTACATGTCAAGAATTTGATGATGACAAAACAAGATTTTGTTACAATCTTTCATCTTACTCTTTCATACCTTCCCTTTTTTTCTGCTGCACCAAATGGAAGATATTTCTACAGAAGCTCAACCCCTGCTTCATCCTATGAAAGCCATTTCACTCATTAATGCCTCTTCATCATCCTCCTGTTCTACCACCTGAATTAGAAACTTATTTAATACAGTGATTTTTGTATAAGCATGCAACTGCCAATCCAAACAAGAGCAATCCTCTTCAATTCCCTGCTTGATACAGCTTCAATCAAAGCTGTTCCCAATATGGGTTGGGAACAACTTTGATTAAATGCTTCAAGTCAATTGCTGCACACAGGAGGTGTTGTCTATCCATACAACCTTCTCAGGCGATGACAACCTTTTTCCTGACAGAATATCTTGGGACCACATTTATGCCTTTTAGACAAGAAATGTGGGTTATTTTTCCACTGATTCAACCACCTGGGCTATTTCACCTTTTGAGAAACCAGTCAGCTCTGCTGTTTTCAAAATCGTGGTTCCAGCCAGCCAGGCACCCACAATAAGTTCTTTATCAAACTCTGAAAGAGCTTGTTTTTCCCACTGTGATCAATGTTATTGATGATTACTGACCAGAAGCATTCTTACATAGGTGCCTAGAACAAGTAGTGATGCAGGTGAGCAAGTATTTTGCATATATGCTATGTAAGTGATGTTTACGTACATCACATAAAGGATGTTAGTGATGCCATAAGGATGCAGAGAGAGAGTGAAAGTGAGTGTCACCTGCTAAAATAATTTAGCAGGTGACAAGTGTGGTATGCAAGTAGTCATGAAAGAGTTGCTAGTACATGTGGAAAAGAGTGAGAAAGTAAAATTTGTGAGTCTATTCCCACAGTATGATAGAAGTGAGCTGGCTCTCCATGTCAGCTCACTTCACTACTATGATTGTGAATGAGTCAGTGCACAGATTATGCAGGAGGAATGGCGTGGAGTTTGTGGTGTGTGTTGTGAGTTTGATGGATTGGTGTGAGGAGCCATGAGAAAGTATTGTTCAGTGAGAGTTCAGAAGTGTACTCAGGAAAACTAGAATTTTTTTTTTTTTGGGGGGGGGGGAGGATTCAGGTAAGCACAGGTCCAGTCAACCTAGAGGTGAGTAAGCAGGAGAGTGATCACATAATGCTCAATGTTACCTACATTCTTACATTAGTGGGCTAGGCAACACAAACTGTAAAGGAGGTTGTGGGATGAAGGAGGTACTACAGAAGTATTTGGAATAAAGGTGAGGAGTTTTGGGCATTGGTTAAATCAACTTGGTCACAAATCATGGGTATTAGTGATATCTGGTTGACTGAGAATGATACAGTAATGGGAATATAATTCAAAAGATATATAATATCTTCAGCGAGGAGAGAAGAAACAGAATGTGGGGAGGGGGGGGAGAGTTTTGCTAACGATAGCAGAAGAATTGAAGCCAAAAAAAGTAGATGCACATAAGAACAGGGATACAGAGGGCAGTTCATTTGAGGGCATATGGTTTGAGACAGAGGCCAACAGGACAAAATATTAAAATTAGTTAAACAACTAATTACATGATAACCACAGTAATTAATTTTAATGAAATGAAAATACAGATATTTCATACTGAAAATAACGGTACATCATCAGTGCATAGAAACAAGCAAATCAAAGAAATGGGAATACAAGGTACATAAAACAATTGGTTTACCAATTAAATGTGGTTGTCATGTGCTAGAAATTAATATATTAATAGATAATATTAAAACTATTTTTGATGTTTACATAAAATGAGGGTGAGACAATCATTCCCAAATATCTCGTGAATGTAATTTGACATACTTTGAGCAGACAGGCTGTTCTGTGGAAAAAAGAATTAATGAATAGTATTATATCGAATACACAAAACCTCAAAAGTCTGATCTGGTACAGCATAGTATTGACACTAAACACAGTATCTGGTGGGATGAAGCTCGTCTTATCCATAGAAGCAGTTCAAAATATGAATGCCTTTTCAAAGAAAGTTGTGAAGCCCTTTTACATCGACCAAATCTGAATCAGGACAATTGTCTCTCTACCAAAGTTGGGGAGATTCTCATTTTATGTAAACATCAAAAATAGTTTTAATATTATTTATTAATATATTCATTTCTAGTACATGACAACCATTTTTAATTGGTAAACTGATTGCTCTAACTACCTTGTATTCACATTTCTTTGATTTGCTTGTTTCTATGCACTGATGATGTTCTGTTATTTTCAGTACAAACCATCTGTACTTTCATTTCATTAAAGTTAATTACTGTAGTTATCGTGTAATCTGTTTTTATAGTTATGCCACAGGTACCTTTAAAGATAATAAAATTGGTTATTGCTATAATCCAGGTATTAAGGGAGAATGTGGATGACATGTATTGCCATATTAGCATGTTGAATGCAGGTTAAGTAATTATTATGAGGGATTTCAACTAAGAGGCATAGATCGAGAGGGAGAAAAGGAAATGGAGTTTATACAACTGTGGAAAGAGATCATGTAGTCTTGACATGGGAGACTGCCAGACATGGAATTTTTTGCTAAGAAGGGATATATGTGGAATTACCAAGCAGGTGATTATGACAAACCGAGAAGTTAGCTTTCAGCAGGCATATGACATAATAATTTGGAAAGGAGAGATACTAAAGGAGGTGGATGAATAGCATCATTAAGCTGAAGCTGCAGACAAAGAAATGGTTGTGGAGAGGAGTAAAAAGAAAAGATGAACAATTATTTAAGCTTATGTGCTGGTTTACACTCATAATATAATTTAATGGGATAAGTACAGCAAAAAAAGAAATAATTAAACAGCAGATTGAATTGTTTCAATATTTAATTTCTGTCAGAAAGACATTTCCAGGAATAAAATGCTAAAATTGTAATAACACACACAAAACATACAAACAATAAGTCTATGTATTTGCTTACATTTTATAATAAAGTGACAATAGAGTTGGATAAGGGAAATAGCTACTCGGTGATATTGCTAGATTTTGCAAAGGCATTTCAGAAGATTTCATATAAAACTGTTGTATAAATTGGAACAAATGGGGATGAATATGAATCTGGTGATCTGGATTACAGGGTGACTGTTGGTGATATCAAAGAATGGTCTATGGAGGATTTGAGTCCAGAAGGCAGGTGACCAGTTATGTACCATGGGGCTCAGTATTTCATCTTCTGTTGGTTTAATTTGTACATCAATGATATAGGGAATGAATTGGATGAGAAATATTCAGTTATTTTCTGATGATGATGCAAACTAGCTGCCAGTTTAATGTGGCCAAGTGTAAGGTGAGGCACTTTGGGAAGAAGAGATCACACACTGTGTACTTATATTGATGGAACTAAACTGCAGGAAACTGATGGGGCTAGGGAGTTGAAGCTTACAGTGCATATTGCAAAAGTAGTCAAAACAGCACATCAAATTATGTAGTTGTTAAAGAACACTAACAAGTAGGGATAAATAAGTTACTTTTCCCCATATAAGACTTTAATAAAGTCACATATGTACTACTGTTACAGATCTGAACACTCAAATTCTGTGAGGATGAAGTGGTAAAGAGTATCTGGAGGTGAGTGACAAAGATTATGGCAGGTATATGGAATGCTCCCTATGAGACTAGATTGACAGCTTGTGGGCTTCAAAGAATAATATTAATATTAAGAAAAATTAATAACTTACATGCTATTATTAAGGTTTTTTTTTTTAAAGGAAGGCTTTTTCAGTACTTGGTAGGAAAAGAGAGAACAAGGAGTCACCCGGTGGTTAGCAAGAGTTTTAGGAATAGATGTTTTGCTTGCAAGGTTGTAAATGGGTGGAATTGGCTGCCAGAGGTGGCTGGGAGTGTTTTGTCAGTAAATGAGCTTAAGGAGAGATATGACAGGTACTGCACGAATAATGGATTTCATGTGACGAGTCTGCTGACTATATGGACATACCCGTATAATACTAATAATATTTCCTTTGCTTTTGCTTATTCTTGAAACTGCAATCCTATCTACATTGTTCATACTTTTGTACCGTTCACTAATAACATTCACTACTGTACAATCTCACTTTTTACATCACTCACACTTCTGACACTTACTTTTGATAATAGCCATATTTTTGTCATATAAATATGTTATTTATGTATTTTTTTAACTTGAATTGTCTTAATTAGATTCCAAAATTTTTAGCTAGTAAAATTAAGCTTCATAATACTTACCATAAGGTTCCTGCTATCTCCTTTAAAGTAAATCCCAAAACTGATTCCCACCTGTTAAGGGTTATAAATCATTTATGAGCTGCATGAGTGAGTTAAAGGTTATATAATGGAAGAATCCTGTTCTAAGGAATAAGCAGGGTGGGGGATCTCACACTAGTCAATGAAATTCACCTATCATAAAGATATTAACAAACATCCAGGTCATAGGAGGATTTGAAGCCAGAGCTTGTAGGATGGTCAGCAGCAATACTATCTACTCCACCAACCAGACTGGCAATGGGTGCCTCTGTACCATGATCACAATATGGTGCAAGACGTATCCTTCAGTTGAAGAATGATAGGTTCAAACTTCATGTAGGATGTTGAAAGTTTATTTTTCACTTGGTTAGAGTATAATAAATTTAGTTTAATCCTTTATCCAAGTGTGAGCAAACAAAATTTGCACCTGAAAGTATCTTCAGGACTGGGGTAAGGTGGTACGACACCAGGGCAACTCATTGCAAAGGTGAAGCAAGCTACCAACACTCCTGTCTCAGTATCTCCTATAATAAATAATACATACAAAACACATCTCCTTGCAGATATATCTAATGTTATGCATTAAGAGAAGGGCCACTACCCAGACTAGTTTCGACCTTTATTGAGGTCTCTTCAGTGGGAGCCAGGCCCAAGCTGAGATACCAGGCAGAAGCATTCGCAGGTCATCTCTACCTATAGGAGTTGCCAAATGGTGTGCCACCCTTTTTTAATAAATTACTCTGGATTTAGAGAAAGATGTTGAAAGTTTATTTTTCACTTGGTTAGAGTATAATAAATTTAGTTTAATCCTTTATCCAAGTGTGAGCAAACAAAAGTTTGCACCTGAAAGTATCTTCAGGACTTCTCTTAATGCATAACATTAGACATATCCGCAAGGAGTGTTGGTAGCTTGCTCCACCTTTGCAATGAGTTGCCCTGGTGTCGTACCACCTTACCCCAGTCCTGAAGATACTTTCAGGTGCAAACTTTGTTTGCTCACACTTGGATAAAGGATTAAACTAAATTTATTATATTCATGTAGGATGCAAGTAACCTTTATATAAAGGGCTCTTCAAATGAAAGCAAGTTATTGTGCATTTAGTTTTAGGTGTTGGTTAAATTCATGTACAACTTATATTTTGAAGACATGACTCTGATGGAGATGAAATACTGGAAGTATTAAACTATTATCTAATTCATTCCCTGTACAATTTACGTTCCATTAAGCATTCTACTAGAGTTATTAAGGGGGGGGGGAGAGTAGATATGCAGGCTTTAGGGAGACAGTTGAGTGTATGAATATGTGTAATATGCCCAAGCGAGTACGAAGGACAACAAATCAGAATGGGATAGTGAGTACAATGCATCAAAATAGGGATGGGATAAATGGGCTTCTGCAATTAATGTATACTAATGCCAGAAGTATTAGGAACAAGAAGGAAGCATTTTTGGCCTTGGTTGGCACTTCCAGGCCACAGGTTATTGGCATTAGTGAAACATGGCTGACAGAAGATGATATAGCTGGTGGGATTGAATGTGTGTGTGTGTGTGTGTGTGTGTGTGTGTGAGGGGGGGAGGTGTTCAGGAGTGACAGGGAGAATAAAATGGGGAGGGGAGGGGAGTGTTACTGATGATAGCATGAGCTGCAGCCAAGGAGAATAGTAGTGGAACTGCAGGATAGAGAAAAGAGCACATTTGAGGCTATTTGGTGTGAGATTGAGACTAGCAGAACAAAAGGTACAGTTGGGTGCTGCTATAGACCAGGTGATGGAATAGATGGAGGAGATAGTACGCATAAGCAAATAGAAGAAATTAGTGGAAGGAGGGTAATTATTTTGAGAGATTTCAACTATGGTAACATTGATTGGAAGGAGAGGACACATGGAAGGAAGGAATTGGATTTTATGCAGTTATTAAGGGATAACTATCTGCAACAGCATGTAATGGAAAATACTAGGGGTCAGAGAGTGCTTGACCAATAACTGCATCTGAGAATTTGGCTGTAATGAATATGACCACGTTGCCACCAATTGGTGAGAGTGATCATAGGGTCTTGAATTGGGAGGTGGCTAAAGGTGTGGAATTTACAATTAAGACTGGGTACATGTGGAATTATCGGGCTGATAAATATGACAAGCTTAGGAGTTTGATTGGTTCAGTGCCATGGCATGTAAAACTGCAAGGGCTAGGATGTTGATAGTGCATGGGAGGTGGTTAAGAAGTGTTTGCAGGAGGCAATGGCTGACTGTATACCTAGAGTCCGAATAATAAATTCGGACTCTAAATTTGGACGGAAAGTAGAGGTTAAATGGATGAATAACACCATTAAGCTTGAGATGCAAAAAAAGAAACTGTGAAGGGAATTTAAGGAGAAAGGTGACCGGCAGGCACAAGAACAGTATAAAGCACAGGCCAGAAGGGTAACGAGTGTGGTAAGAAAAGCAAAAGCGGATTATGAAAGGACATTAGCCATGCAGGCTAAAGAGAATCCTAAACAGTTTTCTCGATACGTTGCAAGTAAAAGAAAAATGTATATGGCAGAATGATTTTAAAGAATGCTGATGGTTGGGAGGTAACTGAATCAGTTGATATAGTGGATTTACTGGGCAAGCACTTTGCAAGAGTATATCATCCAGGTGGTGACATTGCAGGAATGAATGAACCAATAGCTTATATAGGAATTGTGGTGAATGAAGTGGAGGTGAATAGTCTATTACAAAACCTCAATGTCAATACATCTGTGGGATTGGATGGTATACCAGCTCGTGTCATATGTGAAGTGGCTAAAGAATTGTCAGTGCCCTTGACCATTTTGTTTAATTTGAGTCTCAGGTCTGGGTTAGTCCCAAGGGAGTGGAAAGAGGGGGGAAAATAGTGTCACTGCATAAAGGAGGTTTCCAAGACTGCTGTTGTAAATTACTGACTGATCAGCATATCAGGAATCGTTGTCAAAGTCTTGGAGAAAATAGTCAAGAGAAAAATACAGGATTGGATAGATGAAAATGGGATACTGTATGGGGGACAGCATGGTTTTGTGAAGGGTAGATCATGTCTCAGTAACTTGCTCACGTTTTATAACACAGTGACGGATGAACTGAATAAGGGTAATGGATTTACAGTGATTCTACTGGACTCTGCTAAGGCCTTTGACAGGATACCACATGGAATTCTAATCGGTAAACTGCAACATATAGGAATGGATACAGGGTTGGTGAGATGGATAGGAGGGTGGTTGATGGAGAGATATCAGAGAGTGGTTTATTCAGGAGTAGAGTCCAAAAGACAGCCTGTGACTAGTGGTGTGCCACAGGATTCTGTTCTTGGACCACTACTGTTCGATTTGCTCATTAACAATATAGGAAAGGATCTGAGAGGAAGTGTTTATTTGTTTACTGATGATGCAAAGTTGGGTAGAGCAATAGTGGGTGCACAGCATGTCAAAATTTTGCAGGATGATTTGGATAGTTTGGAGAACGGATGTCAATTTAATGTGGCAAAGTGTAAGGTTGTGCATTTTGGGGTGAAACGATTAGCAGCAGCATATCACATTGGTGGAACCGTACTCCAGGAGATTGACGAGGCCAGGGATTTGGGAGTGTTGGTGGATAGGGAGATGAAGTTTATAGGGTACATTGCAAAAGTAGCTAAATCAGCTCATCAAATCACTTGGTTGCTGAAAAATACTTTAACAAGCAGAGACAAACAGGTTATTGTTCCTCTGTATAGAGCCTCGATAAGACCCCATCTAGACTACTGTGCTCAGATATGGGCACCAGGGTTTCTTCTTGATGGGGAGGAGGTGGAAGAGGATCCAGAGACGAATGACCAAGACGATAGCAGGTCTATGGAATGAACCTTATGAGAACAGGTTGAAGATTTGTAGGTTGCAGAAATTGGTCAATAGCCAGAAAAGGAGTGATATCATTGAGACATTCAAATTACTGAAGGGTTTCTATAAGATTAATTCAGAAGATATGTTTGAGAATAGGACTGGTGTTGGGAGGACTAGGGGCCATGGAAGCTGGGCAAGAGTGTGGTTAGCAAGGGTGTTAGAGCTAGGTTTTTTTACTTGGAGAGTGGTGAATGAATGGAATAAGCTGCCGGAGTCTGTTGTGGGTGCCATGACTGTGAATGAGTTCAAGGCGAGGTATTATAGATACTGTGAATGTTGAATAGTTGTTCTTGACATGATGTTAGGACCTCCCTCGATGAGTCTATCGACTCCTTGGAGTTGCCTGTAATAACAATAATAAAAATAATTCCTTTTGCCAAAGACAACCTGGATAGACCGAGAATACATGAAATTTTAAATAGAATATATTGGTCCCACAGAATTAGTCATTCTTGCTGTAATACCACTCAGATCAAATGCCCTTATATTATTGTGCTGTATGCAATGTCAAGAGGCCGCTAATGTTTTTGCAAGAGTAATAACAGAAGAAATTCTGTATTATTACTCATGCAAAAATATTTCAGTGATGTTCATCAATTTATGGTTTGCATTCACTGTTGAAACACTGCTTTTGTTTTGATCGACATCTTAAAACCAAAAATGAGGACAGCAAGTGACAAAAACTACAACTGTTTATTCATAGGAATAGTGTAAAAATAAATTTCTACATTTCTTCAGTCAAAAGACACATGTTAGCTGCCCGGCAAACTAACAGCTTTGTCAGAAAGATGAAAACTATTTTTTTATTGTTTAGAAACATACTTTAACAGATCTACAGGATTTATTTGTTTCTTTAACAACCATCCAAAAATTAAGTTTACTATAGAAACTGAAAAAGATAAACTTCTGTTTCTAGATGTTCTAATAAAAACAGATGACAGAGGAATATCACTAGAAGTTATGGGAAGGTAACCATATGAAAAGATATCTCCATGGCAGCTCATTTCATCATCTTTAATAAAAACTAGGAATTATTACAACCTTAAACAATCATACTTCAAGAAATGAAACAAAAAAGAAAGATGAACTTAAATCTCCTATTCCATTAATTTCTTCAAAATGGCTACTTGAAAAAGAAACTAAATAAACTGCTCTTCTCTGAGAAACAACTAACAAGTACAATTACAAAAACAGATTAGAAAGGTACTATTTCCTTATCCTACAATGACAAAGTCTCAAGACATACATCGCAATTTTTAAATGAGTACCATGATCACAATATGGTGCAAAATGAAGTTGTTAAACCTATTCACACTTTATAGAATTTTCTGCATTTGCCAAAACACGGCACCCTCTTAAAAAACATCACAGGATATACAAGATTCAACATGTCTGTGGCAAAGCTTATTACTATTATGTGACACCTCCAAGTAGTCATCATAAGACAGACAGGTAAACATTTTGAAATCTGTAAGAAAAGGCAAGAAAACTGTACTGACAATGTCAAAGGGTACGGTCAATACCAGCTGCTGATTCCCAGAGGTGCTGGTGAAAGAGGAGAATGATTGCTAACCAAGCGATGTCTTGATTATATGTTTTGAGAGGTATTTAGTTTGCTACTGAAGCTTTAAGTATCTTACCTATAAAAGTAGGTTAACTGTAGCATCCCCCACTGAGGTATAATCAAGCTCATGGATTGTGAACCCAGGTAGCTTATGTAGCCTAGGTGAGTGTGCATGACACAAAAATATTTTACTTCAGTTATAACCTCAAGACTAATTTGTGGCATAAGCATGTTGATGCTGGGCTGTGTTTTGTATGTACTGCACATCTGGCAATAGTTCGCTTAACTTTCTGTTTTATGAGATGGAGTAAATAAGCATAAAGTGATTCTGAGTTACACCGGCAAATTAGATATGAACAACTTGGTAGGAATAATCTTATACAACCATGCAATGAAGCAGTAAAATAACAAGCCTGTGTGTGTGTGTGTGTGTGTGTGTGTGTGTGTGTGTGTGTGTGTGTGTGTGTGTTATATCCATTATAAATTAAAGATCCCAAGAAATTATATTCTTAGTTTCATCATTTATCCAAGTGTAAGCAAACAAATTTTACACATAAAGTCACTTCACATCAATTGCCTTAGTATCCCATAATGCAATGCATTATGGGAAGGGTTGAAGTAATGCAGAAGTCATATGTCCATGTACAAGTAGTCAACCGTGTCACACCTTATTACTAAAACAGTCTGGATTAGAGATAGATGTTGAAAGTTTTTTCAGAGTTGGTTATACTATAAATTGAAGGTGCCAAGAAATTATATTCTTGGTTTAATCCTTTGTTTGCAACTCTGTTCAAAGTTCGTTTGCTTACACTTGGATAAAGGATTAAGCCAAGAATATAATTTCTTGGTATCTTTAATTTAGTATAACCAACTGAAAAAACTTTCAACATCAATCTCTAATACAGAGTATTTTAGTAATAAGGTGTGACACGTTTCACTACTTGTATATGAAAATATGACTTCTGCATTACTTCATCCCTGGTATTACTTCTGGGTCTGACTCCCATTGATGAACCTTGAAAAAAGGTCGAAAATGGTCTAGGTAGTGGCTCTTCCCATAATGCATAGCATTACACATGCTGTAAGGATGCGTGCTTTGCATTATGAGATACTAAGGTAACTGATTCTCATAGAAAAGCTTAGATGCTTATTAAATAACTTAAGGAATTCACAACATACAAAGGATATAAATTAAATTAAACTTTAATCTATATTTCCAATATTTCGGCAACGTCATCACGTTGCCATCTTCACAGGAACTTAAAATAAAGACACGTGTACACAGGCACTAAACACAGTAAATGAGGACGAAGCAGGAAGCTATTATTTCTCCTAAAAGTCCTGATGGTGCCCCCTACCGGGAAGAGGGAGCCACCATCATATTCTTGGCCATTGGGCTGAGGTTTTCTAATGTTTAAGGTTTTCTAATGCAAGTCTCCCAAATTTGGGACAGTCTCAGTCAAGTCAACACAAGGACTACATCTGGTTTCACCAGTACAGCAACTCTGATCTTGCAGACCATGCTCTGGATACATGCCACAGAATACTGTGGAAGAAAGCACGGTAATACACCGTAGTAAATTCAAATTTGAAAGGCTATTCATGGAATCAGCCTCAGCCCTAAGAAACATGCCAAACCTCAACAAATTTGGTTGCATGAGACCGCCCCAAATTTGGAAGACTCACATCAGAAGACCTTCAGCCCAAAGGCCAAGAATACCTACATAGCCCACTAGGGGGCACCATCAGGACTTTTAGGAGAAACAATAGCTTCCTGCTTCATCCTCATTTACTGTGTTTAGTGCCTGCGTGCATGTGTCTTTATTTTAAGTTCCTGTGAAGATGGCAACGCGACGTTGCTGAAATATTGGAAATATAGATTAAAGTTTAATTTAATTTATATCCTTTGTACGTTGTGAATTCCTTAAGTTATTTAATAAGCATGTATAACCAACGTCGAAGTCTTTCTACAAGAATTACTCTTGTAGAAAGACTTAGACGGCTTATCTCTGGATAAGCCTCTCTGGATATTACTCATCCACGGAGATTCCATTCCACGCAAGGCCCGCTATTACGGTAAAATGAAGCTGAAGCTATCAAGACAACTGAATCGTCTGACCTTCCTAAAACGCTGTTGGGATAATCAGGTAATCCCAAATTGTGTTAAATTCAAGCACCGTTTCGTTTCACAAAAGGCTCTCCAAATTTATAACCGTGCCAGCCAAGCTCTGCTACGAGAACAAATTGCCACCACTCACGTTCTCCTAGCTGACGCAAACTTGACTATTCGGGCGCTCGAACAAGAGTTCATATCAAGAAATTTGAGAAATTAAAAAAGAACTCGACCTCTGAACCAAAACTTCCTACCGACACTGTAGTCAACCTTTCTTCAGGTAATTTGAAGCCTGAAGCACTCAAGGCTTTCTCACGTGGCCACAACTTTGCAATTGCTCCCAGAAAAATACCAGCTAAGGATATAATGATCCAAATTGAACGTGGGATCTGCCACCTTCCAAACCACATCGCCAACAATATTAGACTGGATGTAGCTTGTGTTCTGAGCAAAGCAAGACTACTAAAAATCAACATATCCAATAAGGAATATAAAGCTCTGCAGGAAATGAAGAAAAACAAAGAAATAGTAATCACCAAAGTGGATAAAGGTAATGCCACAGTAGTACTTAACCAAACGGATTACACAAGTAAGCATAATGCTCTATTATTAGATCGGGTTACTTACCTCCCTATCGAATACAATCCCACCAACTCACAAATTAGAAAACTCCACAGGCTCCTTAAGAAGGTCACTTCTTGGCCTGTAGGAGTCACTAACAAATTAAAACCATTTAACTCCATACCCCCGTATTTATGGACTCCCAAAAATACATAAGGAAAATCTGCGATTACGTCCGATAGTGGATGGCATTGATTCCCCCACATAAAAACTAGCTAAATATTTGGCCAAAGCTATCACACGCTATACTTGCAACACACCTTCACACATAAAAAAACTCAGCCCACTTCAAAGCCAGCACAGGAAAACCTTACACTCCAACATAGTGACATAATGGTCAGTTTTAACGTCTCCTCCTTATTCACAAATGTTCCACTCAAAGAAACCTTAGAGCTAATCCAAGCTAAATTTCCTCCTGATATCTCAGCCCTTTTTCAGTTCACAATGAACTCAGGCTATTTCCTTTGGCAAGGAAAATTCTACAAACAAATAGAGGGGACAGCCATGGGTTCACCACTCTCCACACCCTTGGCCAACTTCTTTATGGAGACTTTTGAAGAGAAAGCCTTAAACTCTGCCCCACAAAAACCAACCATATGGCTTCCCTACGTTGATGATGTGTTCGCTATTTGGCCACATGGCACTGATACACTCCTCTCCTTCCTAACACATTTAAACAATCAACACCCCAGAATCAAGTTCACCCTGGAAAAAGAGGAAAACAACAGCCTCCCTTTCTTAGACACACTAGTCACCTGCCAACCTGATGGAACCTTGGTTTTCTCAGTTTATAGAAAACCCACCCATACAGGCAGATACATTCACCAACAATCCCCCCCTCCCCCCTCACAACAATATGGAGTTATTAAGACACTACACAACAGGACTAAACTTATCTGTTCAAATGACAATGCCCTAACCGCAGAACTAAACCACATTCTCAACACTTTTTCAGCCAATGACTAACCCACCCCAAAAAAATCCAAAACATATTAAACCAGTAAAACACAACCCCCACTCCCCATTCACAACAAGGATTACTCTAAATTCATCGCCATTCCCTACATCCGAGGCACCTCAAAAAAAATTACCAAAATCTTAAAAAAACATGACAACCTCGTGTTACAAACCATATAGAAAAATTGGCATCCCTTATCTGCTCCACTAAAGACCAACCACTTCCCCTAGACCTAGTTGGATTTCATTAGGGTTGTAACCATTAGATTCTATTAACTTTTTAATAGTGAAAAGTTCTTGTAAGCTTAAGGGGGAGGAGCACACTTTATGTGCTCTATTAATTAAAGATTTGATAACACCGATTTTTTGAGAGGTGTGATGAGCAGACTTTTGATGAATGTATCTTTGCCAGTAAAGGTAAGTTTTCGATAGACACTTGTTGATAAAGTACTAGAGGATGGGCGAATGAGGATGTCCAAGAATGGTAAACTACCAGTCTTTTCTTTTTCCATGGTGAACTGAATGCGTGGCTGAAGGCTATTTATCTTGTAGGAATGTGGTAAGTTCCTCTTCAGCATGTGGCCAAATAGCAAAGACATCGACATAACAAAACCAAAGAGATGGTTGGGGATGAATAGATGAAAACAAGGTGGCTTCCAGATAGTTCAAAAAATAGTTTGCCAAAGGTGGAGACAGAGGGCTACCCATGGCAGTACCTTCAACTTGTTTGTAGATCTTGTTTTTCCAGCTGAAATATCCTGAATGTATAACAAATTCAAAAATCTTTGCAATTTCCAGAGGTAATCATCATATAGTAAATTGACAATTTCAGCTAATGGAATATTGGTAAAAAGGGAAACAATATCAAAACTGACTAACAAGTCAGACTCTTTGATTTGAACATCCTTGAATTTTTGTCGAATGATCTAGAATGTCCAGTATAGGTAGTTAATGAACGTGCCAAAAATTTAGCAATTCGATAAGTAGGAGAGTGAATACAATTCACGATGGGTCTTACTGGATAACCTTCTTTATGGATTTTTGGGAGGTCACATAAACGAGGAAATCTTCCAAATTGAGTGCGCAGTTTATCCACGGTGTTTTGATCCCAACTGATAACTTCATCAAGCAACTTATTTAATTGTTTAATTTGTGGTTGATTTCTTGATAGGTGGAGGCATCTTGTAAAAGGCAAGTTACTTTTCTCTCATAGTCAGCCTTATCCACGACCACTACAGCTTTTGAAATAGCACTCAATAAATTATATGGTGGTAATTTGCTTTTACAAAGTGAGGCAGCAACTTCAAATCGTAGTTTATTAGCATCTTCGCTAGAAAGTTCCAACAGATTAAGTTCGATGTTATGCAAAAAATCGAGATGAGGTAATACGCTTTTAGTACTATGTGTTTAGGTACTACGGCAAAATCAAGGCCTTTAGCTAATGCACTCGTTTCAGCATCAGATAAAGGGCGTCCAGAAATATTAACAATCTATTTATTCGTAGGAGTGTTGTCAGAGGTAATTTTTTCTTTTGCTTATGGTATAAAGATTCATATTTTTGAATAAGTTTGCAAGAATGTTTTTCTAGCACAACATAGTATTGACACTTAACATAATATCCAGTGGAATAAAGGTTGTTTTCTCCACAGATGCAAGTTTAAATATGAACACATTTTTAAAGAAAGTTGCAAAGCCTTTTTACATCGGATGAATTTGAATCGAAATGACTGTCTCTCTCCCTCTCCCAAAAGTTTGAGAGATTCTTATCCTATGCAACCATCAATGATATAGTTTTTAAGAATTATTTAATAATATTTTATTAATAGTAATTTTCTGGCACGCGGCAACAATTTTAATTGGTAATCCACCGACTGTTCTGTACTTTGTATTCCATTCCTTTAACTGTTTGTTCTACACTGATGATGTACTGTTACTTTCAGTATGAAATATTTGTACCTTTAATTCATTAAAGTTATTACTGTTGCTTTTATATGTGCTAAGTTATTAATTTTAATTATGCCACAGGTACCTATAAAGATTAGATTTTTTTTCATCTATTTTTCTAATTGAATGAAGTCCTACACCACTGTCCTAATCTTAATCGCACAGACTGTATGCCTATATCTAAGATTTGGGAGATGATTGCTGTTAATTGTTTATAATTTTTTTAAAATAATTAATTATGCATTTATACCCACATTTCTGAACTCTTAATAGTGTTTCCTACTACTCCTGTGAAAGAGATGTGATATTATACACATGCTGTATGATTCCTTCTTGTATTCAGAATTTAAATGTTGCTATCAGTTCTTTTGCCTTCTCCCTGAATAAAGTTCATTGTATTTCGAACAAAATATACAGGAGTATTAAATTCTGTTACATATGTGAAGCCGTTTTTTAAAACATTACATAATTCACCTAGATCTTGGTGTGTTCTTTGATAACAAAGTAATCCTGAGAGCTACTCTAGTTACCTTAGCAATATGCCTTATAAACTTCAACTTAGTTTGTTGTAGTTAGGGATTATAGTTAGAGGGTTTTAATATTTTTTAGATTTTGTGGGGTTGTAGCCATTAGCTAAGAAAGTGTTGAGAAATACGGTCAAGTTCGGTAGTTAGGACATTTTATTAATCAGTTCTCTCAGAACTGATTAATTTTGCCCTGTTATATAGGATTTTTATAATCTCATCTTGTTGATGGGATAAGGGGGGGAATGTGGTGTATGTATCTATCAGTAGGTTTTCTATAAACAAAGAATGTTACAGATCCATCAGATGGTGTGTAATCAGCATTTAGGAATGGAGACTTGTTTTCTATGGTAAAGTGAATACTGGGATGTTGATTGCTTAGATGTGTTAAGAAAGTGTTGAGCATATCTAGGCCATGTGGACGTATCATCTGTGTAGCATAGTCAGACAATGAGTTTATGCAGGGTAGAGTTTAAGGCATTTTCTTCCAAGGTCTCCATGAAGAAGTTAGCCGGGATGGAGAACGTAAAGAACCCATTGCTGTTAGTTAAAAAGTTAGTAAATTATTAAGGCATGACCGACTTTTCACAAAGCCATGCTGCCTCCTCATACAGTATAATATTGTTATCCAGCCATTCTTGAATTTTGTTTTTGACCAACTTTTTCAGGACTTTTATCACCACTTCTAAGATACTGATTGGTCTCTAAATTGCTATCACAGACTCAGATCCTTCTTTATGTAGCAGAATTATTTTGCCCTCCTTCAACTCTCTTGGGACTTTTCCAGAGTTGAGACTTAAATTAAACAGCCATCAAAAGCATCACCAGTTCCTCTGCACATTCTCTTAAAACACAATTCGATATATGCACTTCCCTAATGCAACTGAAAGAGTGATATACTGAGTCCTTCAATTGGAAAAGACATCAGTTTGATTCTTGTTGTGATGAGAGGATTCCAATCACAACAAGAATCCTGCTACCTCCGCATGAGAAGTAGCAGGATTTTTCTCCCAGAAACTCTGGTTTTTCATCCTACATACAGACAAATCGGCGATGAGAACACACATAATTTATATCCAAAAAATACTTAAGTGGTGGTGGGTAGTGGATGGTAGCAGTGTTGTAATTGGAGAATTAAGTAGTAGAAGACATAGTAAGATGTAGGTAGCACAGTAGAGTAGAATGCCATCTCACAATAAGCCTTGGAGGTGTCGTGTAGTAATAATAACAACAACAATAATAATAATATTCACTCCAATTCCACAGATGTATTTGCATTCAGATTCAACAGTATACTAAGTACCTCCAGTTCATCAAATCCATTCTCACATCAGTTCCTATCACCTGTGCCATAACAATATCTTTACTTGGATGATATGCCCTTACAAAGTGGTCACTGAGTAGCTCAAGTATTTCGTCTGTCTCTGCCAACTCTCTACCATCAACACTTATTTTATAGTCATTCTTCCTCCTACTTGCCACTTAATGAAAGAACTCTGGAATTTCCTTTAGCCTGTTAGACTAATTTCTTCTCATAATCTAATTTCTTTCCTTACCAGGTTAGTCATCTTTATTGCCTGACCCTTGTAGGAGCTTGCAGGTCACCTTTCTCCTTATATATTTTCCACAACATTTTATGTTTTTGCAGCTCATTCTTAATGATACTACTCATTAATTTAACTCCTACCTGATTTCTCCTCCTGATCTTGGGTGTACAGTCTGACACTGCTTCCTCCAGATATCCCTCGACTATTCCCCAATGAACTGCGAATATACTTCTCTTCAGGCTTTTTATTTTCTGTGGCACTGCTTCAAGCTGTCTCCTAAGTTTGTCATTATCACCTTCCTTCTATTCCACATGTAAGCCTTAACCGAAAATTCCACATTTCTCTACCTCCAAAGTGAAGACCACATAATCGCTGTCTCCAATTGGAGACAATGTAGCTATCTTAGTTATGGATAGGTCTTCTGATCCTATAACAAGATCCAACATCCATTCACCTAGAATCCCCTCCATAACATGCTCCTTCAATTATCTCTTGGAAAGTGTATAAATTCCGTTTCCTTCCTTCTATATGATATTTCCTTCTTTTGGTCTATATCTCTGAAGTTGAAGTCAGATCAAGTTGCTCTCATTGGTCTAATCTGTTGATGCATGTCTCCCACATCTCTGAAACTTCTGGCCTATAGTAGCAATCAGTTTTATATTTTGTCCTATTAGTCTCCATCTCACAATAGACTGCCACCTGCCTGACTGACTCCTACTCTTGTTGGTTGCAATTCATTTGCTATCATTAGCAACCCCCCCATCCTCTCTATCCTCCACAAAAATAGTAAATCCATCAACATTCTATCCCTGTATATCTGCTATTAGCCATGTCTCACTAAGATCTATAACTTTTAGCAAAGAAGCACCTAAAATTCCTAAAATAAAAATTCCTCCCTTTTTATTCCTGATACGTTTATCTTGAGCATACAGAATCTGTAGCATAGGTCCACAAACTCGACAGCATTCCTTCTACACAATCTGCATACTGATTCATGAGTATCATCACTCATGAATCAATATGCATATCAGAGTGTGGTAGCAGATGACTTACAAATCACACTCACTTGCCCTTCTGTTTTGCTTCTATCAATAACTCTTTCACATCCTCTCCCATAAAATAGTTCTCACCTCTGAGGTCATTGATGCCAGCCAAAACAATTAGCTCTTTCACCTTGCATACTAACTTTATAACCTCGGTTATTCAGTTTAGTCAGGGAATCCTACAGATTTGTACTGAATTTATTTAGAAGTACATCATCTGCAAAAAGAAAAGAGCTGAGATTAACATCTCTTATTTTGATATCAGGTTTAATACTATTTTCCTTCATAATGTGATCCATATAGATGATAAATAACAGTGGAGATAAAGTACATGCCCCTTGTCTTTTTAATATCAATTTTCTGAAGATACAAGAAAAAACAATTTTCTTGTATCTTCTTCAATTCTAACTGCAGACTTGCAACTCAAATAAAGACAATATATTGCTTGAAATAATGTTCCATTTACATCTCAAAAATGTAGCATTATGAACAGCTTCTCTTTTGGCATCTTGTCATATACCTTCTCCAGATCTGCAAAACTTAAAAGATCCTTGTTCTATTTCCATGTTTTCTCAATTATTTGTCTTCAGTGAAAATCTGATCCTAACAACCTCTATTCTGGCATGACCCAAGCTCATTCTTCTTTATGCTTCCTTCCTCAATTTTTCTTATCATTTTTCAAGTATACTTGCATAAATATTACCAGGAACACTCAGTAGGAAAATTTTCTGTGATTCCCACATTGTTTTATTTCTCCTTTTTATAAATGGGTACTACAAACATCTGTAATTTGACCCTCTAATTAGGCACTGTGAATTATATTGTGTAGTCTCTGTAAAACTTTTATACATCCATATTTGACAGGTAAAAATAATCAAACACTTAATATCACATGCTTCGAAAATATTACTAAAAGTTATACAATAAAGATTAACAAATAAGGCCGAATAATATATTGCCAACGACTGGTTTTGGTTCAGAAAGCAAAAAAGGGACAAGAGATGCAATCCTAGCCTCTTAGAACAATTATTGAAAGAAGATTTGAGACAATAAAAATACTCTGCTTTTCTTAACCTGGAGATTGACAGTCTTGATTTGAACCAAATCTTCAAAATATTAAAAACAATAATGGTAGATTGGAGAGATAAATGCTCATATTTAATCTCTACAAGCACCAAGAATCTCAAATAGAAACAACTAACAGTAAAGATACCTAAGACAAGGTGGTTTTCTCCAATAATATTTAATCACTACACTGAAGAAGCAATAAATAAATTAACACAACAAAAAGAAATTAAGATAAATGAAATTCAAATTAACTGGCTATGGTTTGTGACAATAAAGAAGTTATTGCTGATAATGAGGACAAATCAAAATTCACTCTGGCTCAAATGGAAGAAATTTTCACAGAACAGCTTAAAAATTAAATATAAGAAAACTAAAGTACTAAACAACCTAATACAACAGGTAATTTATTTTAAATAGTTGGCCGTCTCATCATGGAAGATACTTTACTTTTATATCTTTTTACTAATTATTAATAATTTTTACTTTTATATCTGAGTGGGTTCCACTCAGATATAAAAGTAAAAATAATCTTGTAAAAAAAAAAAATGTTCTACAATAGAAGAAACATTTTCTAATAAAGGACTTGGCATTCAACTAAAAAAAAAGACTGGTGAAAACATATGCATGTAGCATAGCATTACACAGTTGAGGCTTGGAATTTGGTGCTGGTTGGATAGAAAAAGGAGACTAATGAAAAATATCTAAACATAGTTCAAGAAGAGCAGTCACTAATGAGCCACATCAATAAGAGAGAAAGCCTAATTGCACAGCACCTGAGGCATGGAGGAATGCTTACAGAAATGGAGGGACTGCAGAAGGGAAGAATATAAAAAAATAAAAGGGAAAGCACAGGGTAGGATGCTATGATGTATTGCTCGCATAAACCAATCTTCAGAGTGATGCACCAGGGAAAAAGAATCATAATATCCTAAGAATAACCTAAGAAATATTTTTTTATAAACTAGTAAATCTCCAAATGCCAGTTTTATTAATATGGTTAATATGGTTTTAAAAAGGTTTAATGTTATTGTATTTAACACTTACATCAGATGAACTTACGTGTCATGTAGATATTCCCAAACAGCTTGAGATAAAACTGTAACCAATTCTTCAACAAAGCCAGCCTTCTGTGGAGGAACTCCTATAAATGCATAGGATAGTTAGTGATGTTTAATTATTTAATATAATTTAACACATTTAAAATAAACTGTGAGCAAACTTATCAAAGTAAAAAACTAAGTAGCCTCATCACAATGCAATACCATCACTGTATTATTACTCCAGGTTTAACAACATTTATTCATATACACAACAGTGTTTAATTATCAAGTCTGGAAGAGAGTGTTATACATAATAGTAATTTCACAAAATCAGCAGTAAATAAGATGACTACAGAACAAAAGCAATATACACATTATAAGGAAAAGATTTTACCAGAACACACACAACCTCAACAACAGAGACTGAGTAAAATTTTAAGTGACAAGAAGCTCAAAGAAAGTGTGCAATACGCAGTTAAGTTCACAGGATTGCAATTGAGAGCAGGGCAGAAAAATAAAAGCACATTACCAGAGGAAAATCTTTCGATTCAAATTTACAAAAAAATTCCAGAAAAAAAAACTGAATGATATCTTCATAACAAACTTGACTTGAGGAGCTTTATTGACACAAATTTTTTCAGAGAAAGTATAAACTGTTTCCATAATTTAAAAGAAGTAATATAATTCCTAGGAAACTAATAAAGAGAGTTGAATCTTGAATGTTTCCAGAAGTCCTGAGAAACATCATGTTGCAAAATGTTTTTGAGAGGGTGATGCTGGTTATGCATAGGTTATACAGCAGCTGTTGAAACCTCATTTTTATGTACTTTTATCTCTTCACCCAAGTGGCAGCACTGTGAACCAATGTACACACACACACACACACCTGGATGATAGATCTTAGCAAAGTGAGCACTTGTTATTTGAACAATCTCTGCTTCTGACACCAGAGCACTGTCTGCATTCACTCAAGTTATTCATCCACATTCAATTTTTCTTCTACTTCTTGCAGTACAGCAATAAAATTATTTTTGGTTGCTTTCGGCCTGCACAGTTGATTTCTTTTCATGCTATGATTTAGCTTTCCATATAATGCCCATAACTTATCTAGCCTGCACTCTCGCTCTTATTCTCATGATAATCCTTCTACATCTTTTTACAGATTGTCTGTTCTTTGAACTCTAGGAACACATTCAATACTGCCTCATTTAAGTACCTTTTCAAAGCTTCTCATCCATTGCAGATATACTTCCCATTCAATAACTGATAACATTGGATTAAAGATAGTATTCTCCTGAGTTTGTCATACTTTCCAACTTTGTAGTTTAGCATGTAAACTGTCCTAATTAGAACATCCATTTGGTTGACTACTTCCCAGGAGAGTACTGCATGATCACTATCACCAACTGATTGCAAAACATTCACATTCTTAACAGAGAACCTTTCTGACACTATGATCAAATCTAACACTCTTTGACCTGGAGTTTCGTCTTTCACATATTGCTTGATTTATTATTCAACAGCTCAATAAATTCTCCTTCATTCTTATCATGAGATTTCTCTTCCCCAATCCATGTTTGAATAATTCACAAAATCTTTGTGTTGGACATGTCTTCAGATAAGTTTTATTTTAGTGGATATTAGTAATTATATTTAGTTATATCTTACTTATTTTAGACTGTAAAGTTGAGTGTGTGAAATTTAACACAGGATATTGTTTCAGAAAGCATTTCAATACATGGCACCGTTGTACAGAAGGAAAATGGTGGCTGAGGGATCGAGTATGATGTAGTGTGTGTGTGTTATATGCATACATTACCAAGCACGAACAGGATTGTGGTATGAAAGTGGGAAAATGAATCTAATGCTAATGATGTAAGGAAGGATAGTGAAAGTGGTGGAAGCTGTGAATGATACTGCTTGAAATGAGAGCATGAAAGAAGTGGTTGATGATGTGACGGTAAAGAGTGAAATAGCGTTTTTACTTTGCATCCTTCACAGGACAATATGGAAGCTAGAGTGACTTGAGAAATGATTGACATGTTGTACAGCAGGTGGGAGAATGAAGATTGTATAGAGATTCTATGATAAGAGGTATACTTAGTGAGCAAGCGACAAAAGCATGTTTCCCAGGTGCAAAAATCAAGGATGTTAGTGACTCTGTTAGTTTGCAGAAGTGAAAGAGATAATGGTTATGGCAACCTGTGTTTCTTGGATACCAGGAGGTAGTAGAGAAGATTCAAAGATGTGGGATGCTCCCTATGAGGATAGGTTGAAGATTTGTGGGTTACAAAGTTAAGTTAATAAGCAGAAAAGAGGGGACATGATAGAAACTTTTATGATATTAAAAGGGATTTATAAAATTGATACAAATTAAATTTTTCAATATAGGTCAAATAGAGAATTAGGGGCTCACATTAGTGAGTGTGGGCATGGCAAACCCGAGATACCCAAGCTAGATCTGATCATACTTCCTACAATATACACTTGGTATATCGTATCTGTAGCCTAGTCTTCTACTCTTCTTTCCTCTAATCTCTCTTACTTCTTACTCCTTTCCCCCAGTCTATTAGAGCAATTCGAGGGCAAGAGGGTGACTTTTTCTTCTCAAACTGTAATTTCCATTATCTACTAAAAAAAGACAAGCCTAGTTGTCTTAAGGTGGCAGTCCCACCACTAGGATACCTATCATCATGCTAGTAACTTGACATAGGGAAACACATGTTACTTTCAAGTTTCATTGAAATCAAAACGACAGAAAACATGGGAAAAGACCACATACTGGAAAAGGTTAAGAAACTTTGGAAAAAGAAAAATGTGGTGAAATATGCTACATGGAACATTAGAAGCATAGCACATAAAGAATAAGAATTAAATAAAATTTTAAATGAATAAAATATAGAAATTGCAGTTCTTACAGAAGAAACAAAAAAGAAACTTAAAGGAACAAAAGAAACAAACGATTATCGTATCATATATAGTGGAGTGGACAAACAAATAAGAGGCAAAAGCTGGTGTAATGATTTGGATCCATAAATCAATTAAAGCAAAAATAACTCATTACACATACTGGAATAAAAGAATATTAGAAGTGTGATTAAAATTAAATAAAGTAAATTTAACAGTTGTTGGAGTGTATGCTCCTGAAGAAGGAAAAGAAGAAAATGATGACTTTTGCAAACAGTTACAAGGAATATATGAAAAATTAAATAAAACAGACAATATAATTATAGCTGGAGATTTTAATGCCAGAAGAGGAATGAAAAAAATTAATAATATAGAAAAATTTGGAGAACCAATAGTAAACAAAAACAGAAAGTAACTCACTGATTATATAATATAACAGAGGATTAATAACTACTTAGAAAAAATACAAGAAAATGAAGACATCAAGAAGAAAGAATATAAAAGAAATTATTACATCAGCAGCATATGAAAGTCTAGGAACAAACACACAAAAAAAAATATCATAAACATAAAAAATACAATGGAACAATGAAATAAAAACAATACTTGAAAATAAAAAGCTAGCCTTTAAAAGATGGTTAAGTAGCAAAAAACAAGAAGATGAAACTGAATATAAAAAAAGACGAGCAATAGCCAAAAGAGAAACAGAGAAAGCTGGGAAAAATTTGTATCATATCTAGAAAATGACATATACAAAATAAGACCCATTGCATATAAAATACTAAAACACATGAATGCAGATATAAAAGAAATTGCAAAATAGATTTAAAAGAATCCTTGGTTTACTTTACAGATCTCTGGACAGATAATACTAACACCATAAACTTACAAAATGCTTTAAATGATATAATAACAATGAAAGAATTAAAAGACAACCTAATAAAATAAAATTAAAAAAAAATTGGTAAATCAGATGGAGAGGATAGGATAAATTCCAAACTGTATAAATTTGCTGGAAAAAAAATTTCATCAGATTATTAAAATTTTTCAAATAAAATATATAAAAATGGACAAATACCAATAGAATATAATACAAGTATGGTAATACCTATATTTAAAAAGGGTGATAAAAGACAAAACCTGATAATTACAGAGGTATTAGTTTATTGAATACATGCTACAAAATATATAGTAGAATATTTAATGAAAATATGAAAATATACAGTGAAAAAATATTATTAGAATGCCAAAATGGATTTAGAAAGGGATGCTCTACAATTGATGCAGCTTTTTTTTTTTGAAAGATATATATACTGCTTGATATATTACAGAGAACAACTATACCTAATATTTTACTACATGCAATATTAAATACAGTCAACCCTCCTATAACGCGATTAATTCGTACCGCATTATATGGAAACGTATAAGAAACTCAGATTTAACGTGCAAACCAGGTTAATTCGCGCTGCGTTATATGGAAACTGCACTATAAGAAACTCAGAATTAGTACGAATCAGATTGATTCGTACCACGTTATACGGGAACCACCCTTTAAACGATTTAAAATTTGGATTTTGTCCTCAAGAGATATAAACTTTCTTTTTAACTGTTTTCTTGTTTCTTTTGTGTCTGACATTATGCAAACCTGGGGTTAACAATTATTTTATTATTATTATATTACAACAAATAAAAAATATTACCTACAGTATTGTGTAATGTTGTCCAATTACGATAACAAAAATTAAGCGAGCAAGAGGCACTTTATTGAACATTAATCGTGATATGTACGTCTGCACGGATTTACAGACAGTTTCCTACTAAGTTGCACTTAAAATTGATGACAAAGTGGGTGGTTGCAACAGCGAAAGTTCGGCAGTGCTATTGGATAAAAAAATTCACACAAATACGCAACAGCCAATCATACGGTCTATTTTAAGCATTAAAACAGAGCACTGTGAACAATTGTGATGTACCTTCACCAAAAAGAAGGGAATTCCCCATTAATTTCAACTGTAAAAATTTAACACATAGATAAATTCATGCTATAGAGAATCTTCTTAAACCAATTAAGTTGATGGAATGTTGTTGAACAGAAACCGTGTTATAAGAGTACCGTGTTATAGGAGGGTTGACTGTATATACAAAGATAATGAAATAGAAATAAAAATAAATGAAAAATTGGAATGAAAATATCCATAGATAAAACAAAAACAATGCCATTTTGTAGACAAACTCCAGTTAGAAGTAAAATAGTTATTAATAATAAAATAATAGAATAGATAAATACTTTCAGTTATCTTGGATGTGAAATATCATATGAGGAGAAAAAGAAAAATTAAAAACTCCAAAATTTTTACAGATTATAGACCTGATAAATAGAACACTCAATCCAAATATCACACAAAAAAAAACACACTTGAAAATATACAATACTTTAGCAGTGCCCATATTATTATATGACAGCGAAATTTGGGCGATAAACAAAGAATAAAAATATGTGAAATGAGATTCATGAGAAGAATTGCAGAATACACATTATTAGACCAAAAAAGGAATGAAGATATTTTAAAAGAACTAAAAATAAAATCAACAGAAGAAAAACTAAACAATTAAAAACAAAATTGGATAGAATATGTAAACTGAATGGCCAATACCCAATATCCTAAACAAATAATAAAATATAGAAATCCATTCCTAATGAATATGGAAATGCTAATGATGCCATTTCTTACACTTTTATATATGCACCTAGATGTTTTAAAAGAACATTAGTAATATAAGCATATTATATTGAAAGTTTTTTTTTTCTTTCTTACCTTGGTTCTATTATACATTAAAGATACCAAGAAATTATATACTTGGTTTTTTTGTACTAAACAAAAATTATACATAATACACTTGTGTTTTTTATCAACACATTAGCTTCTATATGCAAATAGCTCAGACATGAATATATTTTACGTGCAAAACATTGTTTTGCTTCCTTGGGTAAAGAATTAAAACTAAGTATATTATTTCTTGGTATCTTTAATAATAATATACATGTGTTTTTAATAACAGTTGATGCACGTACAAAAAAAAAAAAAAAAAAAAAAAAAAAAAAGGAGAGAGAATTCTTTGATAAAGGACATCATCTCAATCTTAACCTTGTTGACTGCATGCTTGTCTCCAAGTTTTGAGAAGTATTCACAATTACTACTAATATTTTTAAATTTATTTTTACCATTTTGTAATAATGAGTTATGCATCCTTGTATCTGAATTATAAAAACTAACCACTGCTTCCCATTACCCTCAAATACAGGTATCCCATGTTTAACACGATTAATTAATCGCTTGATGTTACCACGTATATCAAAATCGCGTTAATCAAATATAATAATCAATGGTAAAAATTACAATTTGTCCATGATCGATTACTGTATTAATAATTCGTTTGATATGGTACTCTTTTAGGAAAGATAAAAAAATGAATGAAAAGTAAATGTTTAATAAATGCTTGTACTTACATTAGTTACTGCAATTTTTTTTATCAAAAAAAAAGTTATCAAGAGTGGTCTGAACAGTTTTAGTTTTTTTCTTATCAGAATAAATTCTATGATAACAAGTAAAATGATTCTCTAGACCTCAGCAAATAATCATTCTTCAATTAACATCTGGATCTGTATTACTTGCTTATTTAGTGATTCTAAAATGCGAAATATTCCATCCAGTTCTTTTATTGTTATTTCCTTTGGAACCTCATCTTCACATTTCATTTGTTCATTGTCTTCATATGCGCATTGTTGTTCAATTTCAAGAAGATTGTTGTCACTGAAATCTTTTGAATTCGAATCCAATAATTCTTTAACATCTTCTACATCAACACTACATCAAAACCAAGGTCTTCACCAATTGCAATGATTTCTTCAAGCATGTTGTTCACAAGATATTGAAAAACCACCTAAGTCATTAGCGCATTCTGGCAAAAAGTTTTTCCAAACAGCTCTCATGCAGCTAGAAGACAGTTGCTCCCACTAGTCATGAATGTTTTCAATTGCGTGTTCAATGTTAAAATTTTTCCAAAATTCTTGGAGTGTAATCGCATTTTATTTGTTGTTGTTTCTACTGCCTTTGTGAATGTCATTTTAAGAAAATAGGCTTTGAAAGTTGCAATGACGCCCATGTCCATGGGCTGTAGCAATGATGTATTTGGTGAAAAAAATAAAATGTTCGCATTCTCACACAGATCATTAAGAGAATTTGGATGACCATGTGCGTTATCATCGTCATCATGCTCAGAACTTAATTTCTCTCAGCCAGGAAACACTCCTTGAGGCTTGCATGCTTTTGCATGGTAAATTTAAAGGCATGTTAATTAAAACTCTTGCCGCATATATCAAGGGAGTGTCGCAATTAATTTCGCTGTGTTAATCAAGGGATACCTGTAGTGTATTCTCCTGTTCACTCAGCTGTGAAAGAGACTTGAGCAAGTAAACACATGCTATCCAACTCACATTTCGAATGTTGTCAATTGATTGTTTTTTCCTCTTTCTCTCTCTGATCACTATAGTATGTTACTGAATGGGAAGGATATCCAAAATGTATGAGAAGCTTTAATAAATTCTCTTTTTCTATACATGTGTTAGCCTTCATATGAAATCTATCATATATGTGGTCTCTTAATCTTTGATCAGCTGCTGTATTTCTAACTGAGCTTTTCATTTCCATAAGCATATTCTGGTTTGAACACTATCTAGTATTCTCCAAGTTTCGGCTAATTTCTCTCTTATTTCATACAAATTTATTCAACTGGTTGCTATCTAGTTGAATAAATTTGTATGGAATAAATTTATAAGCTTGGCTAATTCTATTATCTCTTTCCAGATTTAATCTGCTTCTTCATTAAATACTGTGCTTAAATAAAGCATTGGGAATGCAGTTCATGTTTTCAATGTTCCCATCTATCCCCCCTCCCCCCACACACACAAATGCCAAATCTGTTACAGCAGTTCTCAATTTATCCTGAAAACTTGTACTGTATCTACTTAGAAGTATAACATCATCTGAACAATGCTTAATAAAAGCATTCAGATGCATATCTCCAATTCTGATATGAGAATATCAGTGTATTTAATGTCATTTTCTTTGATAATGTGGTCCATCAAACCTTCAAATAAGACAGCTAGATGTTAAAGTTCAAATAAGATCTTCAAATAATATCACACTGCTGACTTATAAATAAAGACTATATACAGTATTAGGCCAAATTTGCTCCATATAACTTGAACTTCTGATGCATCTTGCCATATGCCTTTTCCAGACCTTACCAATTCAGATCCTTGTTATATTCTCATGATTTCATAACCGTCTTAAAGTGATAATCTGATCTTGACAACCTCTACTGAGAAAGAAATCAGCTTGTTCTTCCTCCACTTTCTCTTCCATAGTTTTTCTTAGCCACTTCTCAAGTATGCTTGTAAAAATCAAACTTCATACACCTGGAAACAAAATTCTTTTGCATTTCTTACATTCATTTTATTTATCTTCTTAAAAATTTTATGAGGACCCTACTCAAATCGTCAGGAACAGAAACTTCTGTCTGGCCTGAATAATGCAATGTAGCCACTACAAAACTTTCATGCTTCTATATTTGAGCATTTCAGGTTGAATATCATCTTCTCCAGGTGCCTTTCCACATTTCAGGTTTTACAAACTTTTTCTACCTCAAGCACTGATATGCAGTCTCAATTCTGACTACTTCTTCTTTTTAGCCATTTTCTGTCTACTGCTGGACGAAGGCCTCCTCCACTTCTTTCCACCTTTCTCTGTTCTTGGCAATAATTGACCAATTTTCCCCAACAAAATTTGACAATTCATCACTCCACCTTCTTTTAGGATGTCCTCGGCCTCCTTTCCCTTCTTTTGGAATCCAGTTGGTTAGTATGGTGGCCCATCGCTCATCTTCTCTTCTGGATAGATGTTCGGTCCATTTCCATTTTAGTTGCTTATGGTGAAGAATCATGTGAGTCTGGCTTCTTATCTTTTAATGTGATGCCTAGCATCAACCTCTCATTTTTCTTTGAGTTGTTAATTTATTTGCCAGTGCTTTTGTTAGCAACCAAGTTTCACAACCATATGAGATGACTGGAAGTATACACTGGTTAAATGTCTTCCTTTTTAAACAGAGCGGGACATCACTGTTTTGAAAAATGCTTTTCAATTTTATGAATGCACTCCAGGTAAGTTGAACTCTCTTATTTATTTCCTTTTGGTCCACAGTTTAGATCAATGAGATGACCTAAGTATGTATACGAAGAGACTCTTTCCAAGAAATTGTTTTCTATTATTATGTTTTTTGGTGTTCCAAAATGATTAAACATGATTTTAGTTTTTTCTCTATTTATTTTTAGACTGACTTTTCTACTTTCATGATAGAGGTCTTCTATCATTATATTAAGGTCTTCTGGAGTGTTTGCAAAAATTATATCATCTGCATATCTTAAGTGTGTTAAGTTTCCGTTATTAATTTTTAAACCAAGGCTTGTCTAGTTTATTTAAATATTTCTTGAAAGATTGCTGTAAAGATTTTGGGTTATAGAGAGTCTCCTTGTCAGACACCTTCTTCAATTGATATTTTATTGCTACTCGTGTGAAGTTGGATTGTTGCTGCTGCAGTGTGGTATACTGCCTGGAGGAGGTCCATATATATTCTCCAGGAACTCCCTGATTCTGGAGTGCTTTGTTTATTGCATTAGTTTTGATGGAATCAAATGCTTTTTCATAATCAATGAAGGCTAAACAGAGATACAAATGGTTTTCTTCTGCTTTTTATATTACATTATTTTATTTTATATTATATTACCGTATATTATCACGTATAATGTGAAAAATTTATGGTAAAAAATACTACTTAAAGTTAGGGGTTCGCATTATATGCGGACCCTAAAAATATAACATCTTATTAGACTTGCACACACAATATATACTACCTAATACCTATGCAACCTAATCTATTTGACCCACTTGCATTCGGCGACCGAGCGCACATCATAGCTGCACATAAAGCCATTAATGTAAGTAGTGGTAATGATAGAGTACAGTTAGGTATATCGGTTTAACCACAGTTCATTTTAAATATTATTCGTTAAACAAACGAATGGTGGAATAATGATGTACAAGTGGCAGTGACAGCTAAGAGGAAGGCAAAGCAGAAGTGGGATGAGTAAAGAGTGGAAGAGGACAGAGAGGTGTACAAAGAGAGAAAGCAAGAAGCCAAGAGAGTTGTGGCACAGGTGAAGGCCATGGCATATCAAGATCTGTATGATCAATTAGAAACAAAGGAAGGACAGAGAAAAATTTACCAACTAGCGAAATGTAGAAATAAAGCAGCAAAGGACATCTTACATGTGAGGCAGATCAAAGATGCTGAAGGAAGAGTATTATGGAGGGATTCTAGTAGTAAGACTAAATTAATTACCAGTTATGGAGGGATGTGGACATAAGAAACAGATGGAAAATATACTTTGAGAGACTTTTGAATGAGGAAAAACATCAGTAGAGTGGAAGTGACGGAGGCAATGAAGAGGATGAGGAATGGAAAATCGGTGGGCCCCGATAGAATTCCAGTGGAGGCATGGAAGGCACTGGGGGAAGAGGGAATTGACCTGCTGTGGGACCTGTTCATGAAAGTTTGCCAACAGGAAAATATACCCGAGGAATGGAGGGAGAGTACTCTTGTCCCCATCTACAAGAGTAAAGGGGATGCACAAGACTGTAAAAATTACAGAGGAATAAAGTTGATGTCCCACACAATGAAGATCCTAGAAAGGGTTCTTGATGGTAGATTGAGGAAGGAGGTGGAGATTGCAAAGGAACAATTTGGATTCATGCCTGGTAGATCAACAACAGATGCTATCTTTGGGTTACGGCAGATTATGGAAAAATATCGAGAGAAACAAAGGGAGCTACATCTGGTATTTATTGATCTGGAGAAAGCATACGATAGAGTGCCAAGGCAAGAAGTCTGGAGGTGTCTGAGGGAGAAGAAGGTGCCGGAGAAATATGTCAGGTTGGTGCGGAAATGTACAGAAATGTGAAGACAAGTGTTCGGACCTGTTTGGGACAGACAGAAAGTTTTCAAGTAACAGTTGGCTTGCATCAAGGGTCAGCATTAAGTCTGTTTCTGTTTAATATTGTGATGGAGGTGGTAACAGAGGAGGTGAGAGAAGATGCGCCTTGGACAATGTTGTATGCAGATGACATCTTGTTGTGTGTAGATTCAAGAGAAGAAGCGGGAACTAAACTGGAAAGATGGAGAAAAGTACTGGAAAAAAAGCTTGGAGACATCTGTCCCGAAGCCACCGTTGGATCGGTTAACGTAATTAGGGAAGAGAGAGATAGCAATAGGGATCTGGACACTGTGAAGGAATACCAAGAAAAGGAAGACAGAAGGCCCAGAAAGGAAATAAGGAAAGTAGAGCCGAGTCAGTTTACCAGGTTACTGCTAGCGTTCCTGATCTAAGCGAGGTTCGCTCACTAATTAGGCAGGAAGTAGACAGATTACAGCAGCCTGTTACGGAATGCCTCGATGCTGTGCTTGGTCAGCTGACAGCAGCCTCTACAAGAAACCAAGAGAGTACCCTCCTTTAGGATGAGAGAACAACTAATTTAATGCACAAGGAAGTTGAGAGGTTGCAGAGACTGTTGATCGATAAGATGGACATGGTAATGCAACAGTTGACAGAAAAGTCTAATAGAGACACTGCCAAATCTCTTTTGTCCTTGGCGGAGACATTAAGAGAGTCAACAAGAGAGAACCTCCACAGTGCTATAATTGTAACAGAGTAGGGCATCTTGCCCGAAATTTTTTTTTTTGTTAGGCAAGGGAACTCAGAAGGGGATTATCACCCAGAGGTCAAGTCCCATGTGTGCATCAAACTAGCATGGAGAGGGGGGGCAATGAAATCAAAGACAAACCCCTGGAATTACAGTAGAGGGAAAGATTTGTGGAAGAAAGTTCAGGGCACTGATTGATACTGGTTCTCAAGCTTCCATTATCTCAGAAAGCTTTTTCAGGGAGCTGGAGCCCTATGTGAAAGGGCGAATCAAACATCTGAGAAGACCTATCAGTCTTCTAAGAATATCCCCTTCTACCATTCACACAACAAAATCGGTAAGATTGAAAGTAGGATTACCTAATTATGATATGTACGTATGGCATAATTTTATAGTCTTGCCAAGAAACTCCCTCCCACATCTAAGACTGATTCTTGGAGATGACCTCCTTACAAAATATAATTACTCATGTAATTATTCTAGAAGGGAAGTCCGTTTTCAGGAGATAAGGAGAAGTAAGAAAAGGAGAAGGGAATCACAAGCTCAGAGCGAGAGAGATGCTCATATGTATTGGAAATCCCAGGGAGAGAGTAAGCAAAAACCGACGGAGGGAGACACTGAGCATGGTGAACTTACTAGGTCAGAATGTAGTAAAATCTCCTCATCGAAAATGCTAGAATGTGCTGATATAGTTGACCTAAAAGTAGGAGGGTCATACACACAAATGAAGGTACAAACAAGAGCGAGAATGAGACAGGTGAGGATACGTTGGCAGTCATAATTATGCATGTATTAAGCAGAGACTAATGACCTCCTATAAGAAACTAAAGGATAACCTGTACATAACTTGGGAAGAATAAGATAGTCTTGACAGTAAAGTTATAGGAAAGGAAGAGCAATTAGAAAGGATGCAGAGCCTGTTTTCTTGCCTAAGCATACGTTAAAAGTTAGACCCAGACGAGATGGGAGGGTCATTCCCAGAGGATTGAGGGATGTCTAAAAAAGAAATTTTCTGGAGAAAATTTTTTTCCAGAAAGAAGGGAACCTTTGTTACATCCTGAATGAAGAACTTTTAAAAGGAAACAATTCATTCAGGATTTAACAAGTCAGAAAAATCAGCTCAGAATAAAAAACTTGTACTCGAGCAGAAGGAATAAAGTACTAACTGTAAATAGAAGTAGAATTACTTCCTTTTAGTAGAATTGTAATACCATGTAAGGAACTTGGTGTATAAATTAGTATTATATCAATGCATCATGTATACAGTGAATGGGTAAATCATATGTAAACAACAGTCCAAAGGTCACGGGCGGGCCTGCAGCATTGGCAATCCTGGAAAGCGATGCACATTCGTTTCCCGGAAGACGCTGCTTGGGATCACGTGATGTGCCGAAATCTCTGTGTACGAAGGAGTACGGGCGAGAAAGGATCGCTGAAAGTAAGAGGGCGCTATTGCAGCTAGTAACTAGCTGCTAAAAAGGGTTTGCATCCCTTTCTCAAGGCTTTTTTTTTTGCTCCTTTTGCTGGATGACAGCTCGACTTCTCCCGTGGACCAGAGGTTCCTGATGGTGCTTCCTGGTGATAGTACGATATTGGACGGTGCGCTTTCCCCTTCGATGTCCGAATTTCTGGCTGGTGCTAAAGTGTGAGATGTCGGCATATGCTGTTTTCGCTCCTTCACTGAAAGCACTGACGGAATGATATCACGGATGTATCCTATGAACCGGCCGTAATAATGAGGAGGGCCTGAAGCAGATCCAGAAGAGACGCGGGAACAATGCCAGGTGCAAAGCATAGCGTAATCTGATGACCATAGTGACCCACCATGTGGACGCAGGCTTATGGAAGTATCAAGAGATAATCCAAACAAAGGATAGTTTTCATACGGACCTGGAGATCCTGCCCCAAGAGATGGTAAAGTACGGATTTGGTTGCATAATTACCCAGTCAGTAAAAGGGAAAGTTCATTGTAGTGTAATAATCGAGCATGGACAGTATTTAAGAACTTTAAGTGATTATTTAGCAGTGACTAATGTCCATAAGACAAATTATCTGGAATGATTATAGATGATTGTGACTGGTTTAATGTGTGTGATTAACATAGTAGGTAGAATGTTGATTAGAAGTGTATAATGTATATATTGTGTGTGTTTAATCTCTAACTTAAAAGAAGGATTTATTGTTCATGCATTAGAGTATTAAGCAGTTTGAATTAGCATGTCATTGAACTAATTAAATGTGAGATTGGTCTAAGTGTGTATGTCTTTAGATTCCAATAAATATGTTTTTTCTTCTATACCTGAGTTTTGCCTATGATGTGAATCAAAACTACCACTCGTTAATCTGAACCTTAGCAGGGGGGGGGTGAAAGAAAAATATAATATGTTGTCATAGAGGTTACGACTGCAAACTAGAATTTACTTAGCCATAGTAAAGCTTTTAATTTATGAGTTTAAGCATTAGATTTATTCACCTATGTGCACCAAAAATCTGGATCAGTGAACGGCGAGCACCCGTCTTTGTCACTGGAGATATATGCAGGACGTACATTATCCCCTCTGTTATTCATTATCTATATGGATCACATTATGAAAGAAAGTGGTATTAAACATGATATCAAAATTGGAGATGTTAATGTTAGCTCTTTGCTTTATGCGGATGATGTTATACTTCTAAATAAATCCGCTACAAGTCTGCAAGATTCTCTGACTAAATTGAATAACTGTTGTAATAGATATGGTACGAAGGTCAGCAATAAAAAGACAAAGACAATGAAAATAGGCAGAATCATTGAAAATGTCAACTGTGTTGTGAATGGAGAACCGGTGGAACAAGTAAAACATTTAAGCTATTTAGGCACGATTTTTACTGAAGACGGTAAATTAAATATAGAAATAGGCAAAAGAATCAGCAAAGCTGGTATGGCTGGAAGTCAATCGAATAAATTCATATGGAATAAGAGAGAAATTAGTCGGAACACTAAATTAGCTGTATACAAGACAGTGTTCAAACCAGTTTTAACTTATGGATCTGAGAGCTGGGTCAGAAGTAAAACACTTGACCAAAGACTGCAGATATGAGAGTCTGAGAAATATTAGAGGCATTTACAGATGGCATCAATGGCAATATCATATTAAAAATGAGGATATTAGGAAAGAATATGACACCAGATTTTTGGTGCCCATAAGAAGGAGGTTAAGAATCTTCCTCAGCCATAGCCAAATTAGCCGGTCTTGGGCATGGACAGCAGGGTTTTTTCCGCCAGTTTATCTGGGGTTTTTCATCCCGCAAGCAGGCAAACTGAACCCGTGAACACACAGGCTACTGTCATAGAAATACGTCAAAGAAGGGAACAGGAAATCACCTTGCGAAATCATTAACTCCCTAGTAATCAGCTGCAACCCTCTCAAAGAGAGGAAGTGAGCCACAGGATCAGATCAGAATTACCTGAAACAGCATGTGATGGAGGGAACAGGGGGTCTGAGACTACTGGATCCCATTATGGAGTTTAATGGAATAAATACAGCACATATAAATAATTAAACAACACATTTAATCACTCCTATTATCTCAGCCACTGAGACATCATCATGGAAACAATATTAAAATTGCAAAAACACACACAAATTTCCACAAACACTAAGTGGAAAAGATTAGCCCGAAAGCCTAAAGTCCTATGAGAGACACCATTGGGGCGCTGTTGGCTAGCCTTAGCTGTGGAGGATTAAGAATTAGAGTTTCCTAAATTTTGGGAAGGTTAATACATTTGTTTTTATTAAGATTACATCAGTATTTTAATTGTGTTGCCAATTCTAACAAAATTCTTTCAAATTTGTATTTTTTATGATGAAGCATAGTAGTTTTTTTCCATTTCATTCTGTGCAAGCAACCAAGGTATGATCTGCAAGCACTAAATGACCATAATTATAGCAATAAAGTTTTATGTTCTTCTAGTTGAATGTTAGCAAATCTCCCAGTCTGACCGTAATAAAGATAAGTTGAAGGAACAAGCAACTTGTTCCTCTACCTCCTATATCAGTTCCTGGTGTTTACACGAGGAACTGATAGCGGAACCTAAAGAGAGTAGATGAGGATAGCCAATTTCTATTATTTTTCTGAGGTGCTCTGGATGTAAGGAACAATGATAACATTACTATAGTAACATAATGAGAGTGATGCGAGAAACAGGGATGATGAAGGATAGAGATTTGAAATTCAGAAGACATATTGCAAGAGTTGGCAAAATAGCGCAGGGGATTACTAAGATGTTGATGAACACACTGACAAATAAAGATCATTATTCTCTTTAAAATGCTATGATTCGGCCACATGTTGATTACTCTGCACATATATGGCCACCCTGTGTTTCTAGAAGACTGGGAGGTGGAGAGGATTCAGAGACAAGTGACCAAGCTTGTGACAGGTCTGTGGAATGTTCCCTATAAGGATAGATTGAAGGTATGTGGGCTGCAGAGTTTGGCTAACAGTCAGAGGAGAGGGGACATCATAGAAACTTGTAATTTACTAAAAAAGGAGGATAACAAGTGGCATGCTCCAGAGTTATGTTCTTGTTCAACTTGTTTGTAAATGATATATCATGCAAACTGAGTTGTTTCATGATGATGCAAAGTTGGGGAGAATTATAAGTAGCAACACTGATATTAATTCCCTTCAGGAAGATTTGAATAGACTTTTGACTTGGACAAAGGAGTGGGGCTGTAGTTTTAATATTAAGAAGTGCAAGGTGTTGCATTTTGGAGTGCATAATTATAATGCTGTGTACATACTGATGGTGCTGTACTATAGAAACTGGATGAGATTCAATATTTGGGGATGTTGTTTGACAGTAGAGTGAAGTTTAGAAAACATATGATGTGCAGTCTTTGCAAGTGTTGCAAAGACTGCACATCATAGTGCTGCTATAATATGAAGTACTCTAACATGTAGGGATAAGGAGGTGGTTGTGCCACTGTATAAAGCACTCAGACCACACCTGGACCACTGTGCTCAGATTTAGTCAGCTGGTTTTCGGTGTAATGTGGAAACATTGGAGGGTTCAGAGAAGAGAAACTCAGACAACATCAGGACTCTGGAATGCTGCCTATGAAGAAAGGTTGAAGAAATGTGGATTGCAGAGTTTGGCAGATAGGAAGAAAGAAGTGATATGATAGAGATGTTTAAGTTAGTGAGAGGATTTTATTGGATTAATCTAGAGGGGAAAAACCAGAGATCCCTGTAAGTTGTGTAGTAGTGTGGTGAAGAGAAGCGTGAGGAGTAGATTTTTTACACAGAGAAGAGTCAATAAATGGAATGTATTACCAGAATATGTTGTTAATGTTAAGGATTTTAAGATTCAATATATTTTTGTTGTCAGCTTAATGAACCTTCCATAATGAGCCTGCTGACTCCATGGAGGATGTAATAATAATAATAATAATAAAGGGATTCTATGATTGACACAAAAGAAATTTTTCAACACATGGAGAGTAGGGAGAAAACAAGGGGTCACACTTGGAAGTTTTCTAAGAGCGTTGTTAGTAAGGGTGTGCAGAATAATTCTTTACTTGGAGAGTAATGAATGAGTGGAATGGATTGCTAGAGTTGGTTGTGAGCACACTGTTGTGTCCCATTTTACGATTTTTATTCTATCTAGTTATTTCTCCTTTATCTATGTTCAACTATTATCTATGCTCGAGATATCACCAAAAATTTTACTAATACTTAAATTATTTCTCCCCTTAGTACCCCTAATATTTGTATTTATACTGCGCCTTTTGGGATATTTAGTTTAAGATATTATACACAAAAACAAGGAGAAAGAACTCAAATATGCCTGAAAGTGAAACAATGTTGAAGTTGTGACACTTTATCTCGTTTCTTAACATTAATTTCCCGCGTGATTAGGTTCGTATTTTTCAAGTGGTGCATTGGACAGCAATTTCAGACAACTCTTTTATCATTGAACAAAGGTTTATTAAATTCCTTAACATGGTACAATTCAATTTTTGTGATTACTCAATTTAATGCTAAACTAAAAACTTACAAACTAACATTAGCTTATTACAAGTAATTAGGCTATGATCCTATAATGGGTATTATGATCATGCCGCCATAACAATTCAACACATAAATTCACTTGACATGGACAAATAAGATTAATTCACACTATTCAACTATTTTAACTTAAGTAGATTAACTAAACCATTTACTGCACTAACACATAACTAGTATTACGATCATGCCGCCATACACATTCTATATGTAAATTCATTTGACATGGACAAATAAGATTAATTCACACTATTTAACTATTCAAACTTAAGTAGATTAACTAAACCTTTTTCTGCACTAACACACAACTATGACATTTTAACTTTCCTATACATTAACAATAGACATGCAAAATTCTCAGGACACTTAATTATTCACATAACATTAACACTAGCCAGTTTACTTTTAATATATTCTGTCAGATACTAAAGTCCTAGTATAAATTTTCCTTGGTCACTTCAACAGTTCCGTATTAGAATAATGATACTTATTACAGACAAATTTCAGTTAACATTAGATATATTTTACAGTACCTTTCTTTCTTGAGTTTTTCATATGGGCCTTTACCTTCTTCTGATTGAACTAGCTTGGTATAACCTCTCCGATAATCTGCTACTCCTATGTTCCTTTAGGAGTTGAACTATGCTTACACGGTCTTAAACTTTCGTAATTCAGGACACACTTTGAATCATCTATATGATGGCTGTGCGACTCGCGACGTGGATATTGATATCTTTATAGCTTTCCCTTTCTCGTGGTTGTCACTGAAGTTGAAACATAAAGAATATGTTTCCTTTTCTTTGACTCTATGGTATTCTTCGCTTCTTACATAGGAAATCCGGAATCGAAATCCCGCTCACTTTTGTTTCCATGTTGTGATGATGGAGATATAACCCCGATCTTCACTCAGGAAAACCGCGTGAAACCTATGCACCGAGCTTGTAGAGAACTCCTCGGGAACAGAACCAAAACAAAAACCAAAAAGTCTCGTGGGGGGGGGGCAACCCTTTTATACCTGCTCTCCTAACGGCACCCTCTTTAACTTCTTTTCTCCGCCCCCCTACTTGTTTTTACTTCACCGACCAATTAGGGTGGCTTTTTTTTTTTTTTTTGCCAAACGTCCTTTGGTCGGCAAGCCAAACGATGTCTCAATCCGGGAATCGGCCCTGAGCGATAGTCTGTTGTTTTTCTTCCGCTAGCCTCTAACTTAATCCCCTTTCTAAAATTTTTCTATGAATTCACTTAATATTTTTAATTTCTAGCCTCTCACATACCATCTCTTATGACTAATCCTTTTCTGTCTTATTTAGTTAAATTTTCTCTTTTATATCATATTACAACATTAATATATTCTTTCCTTTTGTTAGTTAGTTCAATCAAACACCTTTATTTTATATATATTTTATTGGATGCCTTTATGCAGGGTTTTTAATTTATTTCTCTTCATGTTACACCATGATAGCTGAGAATTCTACATTCTTAAGATATCAGGTGTAACAACACCAAGAGTGAATATGTTTAAGGAGATGTATGATAGTGTTTTGATAATTATTAATCATCATTTGTTATGAGATTATCTCTATTAAGATTGTTTTTTTTTTATTCCGAGTGTTATACATAAGGGTTCAATTCCGATTGGTGCAATGATTAGAATCTGAAAAATCACTGAATCAAGACCAAATACAAAAAATATACACATTTATCAAAAAAAAAAAAAAAAATCAGCTAACGCCTTTTTATTCCTGTATAGGGAATAGGCAAGGCTATTTAGCCCTATTTAACTTTTGGAGACTGAGTGGACAGTTCAATATCCACTGGCAGCCAATCAGAGATAGCTGGCCCAAGGCTAGCACCAATTAAGCGACACGCAGTGAAGAGAGATGGCTAAACAAGTGCTGCCATCCCGTGGTCCCTAACACAATATATATTTATCGTCTGGAATAATGTGGGTTCCAAGGTCGATTTTCTTGAGTTTACGGGATGAAAAAACCACTTGCCCATGCCAGAGATCGACTAACTAGGGGAACAGATTGAAAAAAGGCTTAAAAAAATTTCCTCTAGTCGACGACTAGATTCGAAACAAAGTCTTCCTTCGTGCGGTCAAGTGCCGTGGTATGCAAATGCCAAATCCACTGAACTACACAGGCTATTATATACATTTAATAAAACTAAAACAATATATACACTTTAGATAAAATTACATAACTACAAAACACTGGATCTAAGGCCTTCTAAAATAAATCTACACTTTAGATATTTCCTTATCCAAAAATATTAAAATCACCCATTCTCTGACTCATTCTATTACTGAAGTGTTTAACATATACTTAATATGTCTGTCATACTAAATATCTTGTTCTATTACTGGATTGTTTAACATATAGTTAATCACATCTACCAAACTAAACACCTTGTTTTCACAACAACAAAAATGTTCATAGTCAGTTTCTTTGTTAGGGCCTTTTCCAAAAATACTGAGTGGCCATAAAATAACTTTCCCTCTTTGGAGGCATCTGTAGCTAAAACCAATAAATGGAATGAGACCAAATTTTATAATGAGACTTTTGAAGGCATGGGGAGATGATTTCTGCAAAAAAAAATTTAGTACCAAAAGTCGTGGATAGGGGAAATTTTGGTGCTGGCAGAGCCAAAAACAAACAGATAATTACATTAAAGGCAGATAAAATGGAATAATAACATTTCGACAGTGTAAGCGACAGCCGCACTCATTCCAGCTGGATATGTGGTGCGTTACAATGATAATAAGAATAATAATAAACTAAAACAACAACTTGCGAGAGAGAGACAGAAATTAATGTAGTGATTGAACTCGCAGGAAATAATGTCCCTGTGTCGTCGAACACTGCAGTAGAAATGCCTGTTACTGTCTCTTCTTGCACTGCTTTCCATCCTCTGCCAGGTCTAACTCCTAGTGATCCAGTTTCTTCAAACTTCTTAATCATAGCTCTCAGTGCTACAGTTGACACAGACCTGTACGCAGGTTATGAAGCCTTCTAATTTCCCGAAGGGCCGCTACGGCATTGCACAGTTTAAGGTAAAACACATTAACAAGTAAAGCATGCTGAGGCAAGGTAGGATACATATTGAGCACAATTCGTCAGTCATTAGAATAACTGCCTGAACGTTCCCAATCCCTTTTTAAGTGGAATTGGTGGCGCTGCTTTCACGTAAGCACAGTAAAATTTGCATCATCTTTTTTATTACCTGCAAATATTTGACTGCTTTCGGCTCCGCCAGTGCCAAAATTTCCCATTGGCGACTTTTGGTACTAAATCTTTTTTTAGCAGAAGTTATCTCCCCATGCCTTCAAAAGTCTCAATATAAAATTTGGTCTCATTCCGTTTATTGGTTTTAGCTACAGATGCCTCCAAAGAGGGAAAGTTATTTTATGGCCACCTGGTATAAACATTTTCTTCTTCTTTTCCATAGGATCGTTTCTTATCACCTGTATGTAGTATACAATATTATTCCTCACTGAAGTATAAATACTCTTACACCTCTTGCAGTTCAGTTTGATGCACAATTTATTAATTTTTGTACCGGACAAAAAAAACTTTCTTCTGCTACTTCAAAAACAACATATTTAAGTTGAGCTAGTTCCGTTGCCCTTTCCAGTAGAAATAATAAATATATCTGGCATCCTTAAGACAGATGAAACTTTCCAATCAGCGTTTCCTCGAACATTGACTATAATATCTTCTTTTATTTACTAATTATTTGTTGACAGTGTCAATTTCTCCAGTTTAAAGACTCGCAGTTTTACTATTCCTTTTTGGAATCTACTATTAATATTTTTCTGACTGTCGCATAAAACTAAAACGTCATAAGAATAAAATTCCTCTGGTCTGTGTTCTTAGCTTCAATTAGTTCTCCCTTGTTTTTTTCATTACTTCGATACTGAATGCTCAATCTGTCAGCTATCAATCACACATCAAACTCCCTGGCAGGCATGCACACTCCATGTAAAATGGCAAGCAAGAAGTTACGTATAATGGCTGACATGTCTCTGTTAGTATAATGAGAATGTCTTTATAAAACACAACACTTAATAATTTTAAACTACAATAAAATTTCTGAAAGTAACACAACTATCCAAATCCAGTAAATACATAATTTTTTTTAAATGCTTTACATTTCATTTTAACAAAATAACATCAATAATGGGCACATCGCAAGTGCCAACAATACGCGTTATGAAACCAAAACTAATAATGTACTTACATAAAAGATTTGTAAAAATATTCATAATCTTAAATTATGACTATTTTTACAATAGGTACTGTGTTAATGAACAGTTTGAGTCTCCTGCTATAAGACTTCTGACTCCATGGAGAACCCCTATCAATAATAATAATATTTTTACATTTGTTATTTCTGGAATGGCACACATCAAGGTACCAAAAAATGTCACTCAAAATGATAAGAGTATTCACTGGAAATGGGGCATTATAGAGACAGTAATACATAATCTACATTAAAGTTAGTCTACAGTTAGAAATGAAGGATGTACAGGAAGATGGTCTGATGTTAAATGAGGTGTGATAAAAGTGCACATTAACATATTCCACTGATGATGAATAACTCCACTGTTATTCATCATCCGTACAGATCACATTATGAAAGAGACATTAAACCTGACATCAAAATTGGAGCTATTCACATCATGCAGATTTGTTAACTAAATCAAATGACTAACTTAATACAAATTTGAAATGATCCAACTACATCCTGAATGGGAAATCTATAGAACGAGTAAAACATTTCAGCTTTTTATGTACAATTTTTTATTGTTGATGGAAATTAAATATGGAAACAGACAACAGAAGGAACCTAGCTGGTATGGTTGTCAGTCAACTGAATAAGTTTATATGGAATAAGAGAGAAATCTGCTAAAACACTAAACTAGCTGTATAGAAGAGTTCATTTAAAAATAAAACAAGTGATTAAAGTCAAGTCAACATGGATATGAGATTTAAAAAAATAATAATAATTAGGAGAGTGAACAGACAGTACCAAAGTCTGAATCATATTCAAAAAATGAAGATATGAAGAAGTTGACATTTGAAAACAGCACTGATCTGAGTTGGTGTGGTCCCTTAAACAGAATACAATAAGTTAAGTAAAACCGGAGTTTGTTGTCAGAAAAAGACCCAGACAAAAACCAAGTTCTTTAGAAGTGCCTTATAGAAGACAGATTAGTGTTATTTGTCAGGATTCTTATATAAGATAAGACAATATTGAAGTTCTAAGAAATAAGACTAATTTGAAGAAAAATTGCTAATATGAAGTTAGTAATCAAGTAGTATTATCATAGTAACCATTATATCCTTGAAGACATGTTAGGAATTTGATGTCAATATGTATCCTAACACTGCATCACAGCACTGTACTGAATCGACAATGATAGCAGATATTTTCTTGTATCAAGTTATCAGTTTAGTTATCAACTACTTTACACAGACAAGCATAGGTGAAAGAATATTATATAATCAACCTGTGGTATATGTCAGTATAGTATAGCTCACCACAATAAATAACCAAAACGCTTTACCCAAACTGGTACAGCATCAAAGCTATTCTAAAAGATAATCATCATAACAAACTTAATATGATAACAATATTCCTTTAGGTCTCTATAAATTTGCCATAATGTGAGTTGTTTGTATTACTTATATTAGTAAAAGTTATTTACATGTTACTCCATTTAACATGTTTGCAGCAGATTATATTTGCAGGTGTCACACATCTTGTGGTAACTCACTTGACTTTGCAAACTGTGTATCTTCTGCCTCGAGTGGGTGCATTTCTAGACATTCAGTAATACATATACACACCAATTTCATGGTTTATTGGTAGAATTTTTGTGCACAATTAATATTTAAACTGCAATCTTGTTTTATACTTACACTTTTAGAAATTTAAAAATACAAACAATTATAGAATTACTCCTAATTATCAGTGAATTATATAACCAGAAAGCAAAAAGGTATTTTCTCTTTTAACATAATTTTCTCTAGTAAGCACAAGTAATGTATCATCACTTGCCTCACAGCAAACAAACCTGAAGCATGAGACTATTTGTTGCATCCTTCCCCCACAGACAAGCACCAAACAATACAATTTGTGTCATGTCCAGTATGAACATGTTAAATTTATTTTTAGATGAAAAAGTACTTTATTTCCTACTAGAAATAAGTTACAAGCTCACTTAATCTCAAAACACTATGACAAACAATGAATTAAAGTTTGTTATTACCTCCATGAGAACATAAGAAGTCAGTATTGGTGATAGGTCCAGGCTCAGAAAAGGTGTTGAATTTGTTTACCCACTGTTTTGAAATGTAGAAATGAAGAAGACCAGGCTAAGGATTAAAAATAAATAAATAAAATATAAAATAAAATAATAATAAACATACTATATAATGATGAAACGGTCATTTTTGACCACAAGAACTATAGGAAAGATACACTTCTATTTAGGTTTGTAGGTCAGATTTATTACAAACTAAGTTATACCAACTAGTTTCGCAACTATAGCTGTTGGCTTCGTCAGGGTAAAGATATACAGATGTAAAACCACTTAAACGCTAAAACTGTTACACTAAGACGTAACAGAACCAAATATAATTGCATTTTTACAAAAAAACAGAAGAACACGTACATTACATGCATAGAGCGTGTATGTTTGTTTTTACATATTGCATAAAAACAAAGCCTTTTGTTTTACTAATAACTAAGCTCAATATAGATTTGGCAACATATTTTATTCATTATAGTAAAAAGATTAAATACAACTTACTTCCCACTCCCCATGTAAATTAGCATGTGTGTGTGTGTGCCTCCCACCCATCATCACACCATCATCTATTTCAACAATATGGTATCCTGAAAACACTAACTCACAGAGTCAGAGCTATCTGTTCTGATGACAATGTTCTTACTGCTGAACTAACTTGCATCACCCTTTTTTAGCCAATGGCTATAATCCCCAAAGAATAGACAAAATACTAAATGCTCCCCAGAAATTCTCTTCATCACCTAACATGCAAGATTGTTATCATCCTACATTGAAGGTACATCCAAAAATATACCTAGAGCGCTTAATAAATATCAACTCGTCACCACATTTAAACCATATATCAAGCTGGCAACTCTCCTCTGTTTACCTAACGGCAAACTCTCTCCATCACATCCAGGAGTGATATGATGTCCTGTACTTGTGACCTGGCTTACTATAGAGAGACAGGAAGAACTATAACATTCCCCTTGGATAACATAAAAAAAAATGCATTCAGCACTATCATTATCGCAAGGGACTACCAGACAATGTCTTGGATACCCCTTCACAAGGGATCAAATGGAAGAAAAAAACAAAAGTGCACATAGAAGTCATAAGTCAGAGAGATTGTTTTTGGAATCAGCAGTAACTTTAAAACATTCTCCAAACCTCAATAAATATGGCTGCATAAATTTACCAAAAATCAAGAGAGAGTCATTTTAAAATCAAATTAATACTTGTTTTCTTTTCTTTCTTCATCCAGTAAACAACACCAATAAATGGTGCCAATTAGGATTTTAGTTCCTTGTGTTGTCTATTACAATATACAGATACTGCTGTTAACTAAATTGTTGTTGTTCATGTACTGTGGCAAAATGTTTTTGTATGAAAATGCTGGATATAATACCAGCAAATAAGTTAAATAAATATTAACTGTTTTCTTATTATTCTTATGTTGTGAATTAATATGTCAAATAAATGATGAACATGCAAATGAAGATTTGCATGTTCATTTATGTGACCTTAATTAATAAAGTCATTTATTTCACAGTAATAATTAAGAGAGGAACTCAACACCATCAACATTTAAGAATGTGTGGGCAGAGCTTTTATCAGTTTCACATAAGAGAAGATGCAAATCCTATAGTAAATAAATGTCACAGATCAAAAGAAAAGTAATATGTAGATATTATTTTTGAAGAGCTAGAGGTTGTAGTATTTGGCAAATTCTTTATGGGAAAGGCTATTCTACAGAACCAAAGTAGGTGGAATGAAAGATGAATGGGAGTAGCAGGTTTAGTGAGCCACGAATTCAACTATAAAAGGATGTTGGGCAGCTGTTGCTCATGTTATTGTAAATATGGCAGAAATGGAAGACACAGATGCCACATCTACTAAAACAGCACTAATGGAAATATCTGCAGAAGAGGAGGAATGCACAAACTAACCAGCTGTGAGTATTTTCAGGAGTTCTGAGATGCGCCACCAAAAATGCGACAGTATTATTCTGAAGGTCAAGTGCATTTATGATTTGTAGTTTCCAATTTTTATCAAAGGAGGGATTTTTCTTTTTTTTTTTTTGAGTGAGAGAGAGAGAGACCAAAATGTGTTTGAAAGCACTGAAGTTCACTAAGTTGTTACCATCCGATTGAAAGGACAATGTGCAGATCAATGTTTAGAACAATTGAGGCCCTTCGGAACAATGTTTAGGACCTTGAGATGTTTGAAAACTGCAAGGCAAGTCACATAAGTAGGAAGAATGAAAGCTGCCATCATCAGGAAACTGTGAATAGGGTTTGAGGTCAGTGAGAGAGGGTTGTTTATATATAATGAGGAAGAGGGTAGGTGAAATAATACAGCCATGAGGAACACCTGCATCAATAGGAAATATGAAGAGAGAGAACACCTTTCACAATAATGTGCAGTGAACAATCTGAGAGAAAACCAGCAATCCTCTTACAAAGTGGCATTTGATAAGATGGCAATTGGGCACAAATTGCCATCTTATCAATACTGTCGATGATCAGCTGACAGTACTCCAGGTGTTGAAGAAGTTGATTATTACTTTAGATATCAATGAGGTGTGAGAAATAGGTTGATAGTAGATATAGCCCCTCTGCATTTCCCCCCCTGAATTAGATATAAATGGACTATCTTCCATGATGTTGGGTGATATGTCAGCTGAGTATAATATAATAGAAACTGGTTAGTTTAAGGGTACAAGAATAGCATTTGTTGAATAGTTCATACTGCACCAATTACAATGGTCATTACACCTGTATGCAAGGTAAAAAAAAATTGCTAAATAAGTAAATAATGTAAATTACTAAATAAAGAAAGTAAATGTTATGTAAAAGAAAAGAAATTGATCAGTGGCATATCTGCATATAATTTATGATCAAATGTATGTGTATATATTATTTCCTTTTAAAAAGTTAAAACTAAATGTAATTTTTCAGAACGAATAAGATCTGCCTAACTGGCAAATGGTTATATGAGTGTAATATTGTTCACACAATGGTGGATCATCAGCCCTCAATATATTAGAATGTGACCTCAAGATGACTTCGACTTATGTGCAGCAAGGACACCTTTTCTCATGTGTCTAAATAGAGTGCCATTGTTCAATCTCATGCAACTGACCTAGCAGCTGCAGTCTAAATTTCATTAATAACAACGTAGCTGGGAATCCAGCACAAACAAATATCAAAATTAAGGAACTTCATTTTATACAACTTTTTTAAATAACGAAACCTGTGGTGCGATCATAAGATTAGAAGTAATCAAAAATACAGCCATCCTAAATGGATATAATCCTAAAACAACTCAAAAAATCATCAGTCACTTCTCCACACATCAAACCAGACAGGAAGAAGTCCATAGGATTCCCATACCTTACGTCAAAGGCATCTCCGAACGTCTTTCTAAAATTATGAAGAAATACAATTTTGCCACTACTTACAAACCTATCAACCAAATTTACAACTTATTACCTTCTCATAAGGACAAAATCTCACCTTTGATGTTGCCTGGCGTTTATGAAATTCCATGCTCATGCAAACTGTCTTACTTTGGACAGACAGGTAGGTCTGTTCAGAAAAGCATCTGGGAACATTCGTCAAGACCACATTCGTCTTTTTAAACTGCAGAAATCTGGCCTCTCTCTACACGGAATTGAAAATCCAAACCATAGGATCCATTGGGAAAAGTTTATACAAAGAAAGTTCTGAAGCCCTACTATGCAGACCAAACTTAAACTGCAACGATGTTCTTACTATTCCTAAAGTATGGGAAATTGTCATACAAAATTGTGTTAAATATATATATTTTTTTTACTTCTGTAACACGTTACGCACGTTTAATGAGATTCTATTGTAATCATGCGCCCTAACTGTATGTTATTCCTATTGTTGTTTTAAACTACTTTACTGATGATGATGTCCTAAGATACTTAAGATGAAATATTTACAATTAAATAATTTTCACTGTAGTTAATATGTGTGTTTCTTTTAATTATTTTATACAACTGTTGGAGAACATCATAACTCGTGTTTATGTTTAGTGAAGTAAACACACATCTGGAAATAATAAATACTAAATTTATTTAGCTAATAAATTACTGACAATATTTTGCCTAGGTCACCTATGGATCTTCATCAGAACACATGCTGATCATGTGAACACAGGCGCACTGGTAGGAAGGCAAAAGCAAACTAATTATGAATGCCAGGATCCTAGTCCTAACTGGTGCCCCTACACATGCAATAAGGGAAATTAGCTGAAGGTTTCATGATGATGTCCTAGATTTTAGGTAGAGTGAGATATAGGGACTCTCTTGCCAACCCTGCATAATGGATCCTTATAATTCTCTATCTACATGAAAACAAACTACAATGGAAATATATCCATTATTTTTCACATCACTACTCCTCTGAGCAATATGGTATCATCACGTCACCTTAGCAAATCATGCTAGAACCATTTTTTCTGACCACACTAGTCTCTTTACAGAAGTCAACACATTTAGGACACTTTTTTTTTTTTTTTAGCCAATGGCTTTCCCCTTCACAAAATTCAACAAAATGATTTGCTCACCACCCAAACTCCCACTCCCCATTGCTATTTCCTATATCCCGGACATCTAAAAAAAATTTCATGTGTGCTAAAAAAAGTATAACATACAGACCTCCCTTCAAGCCTTATCTGCTTACAAAAAAGATCCACTTCATCATCTGGACCAGCGGTTGGCAAACTTTTCAGACTCGCGGGCCACATTCAATTTTTATTTTTAATAATCAGGTTGCAAGTGTTTAATTAAGCAAAAATAGTAAGTGAAAAAAATATTTGAGTTATCAATTTTTATTATATCAGTCTTAAAAAACACAGAAATATATAAAGTATGAGATATGAAACAAGCACGAAAATGAAACTCAATGAAAAATTATTATCACGTAAAAACAAAGTAATATAGATTATGCATCACAACATGTGCATCTCCCTGCTTTTTTGGCAAGCATTGATAAAATTTTTGGATATTTTCTAACGAAAATGCGTTCTTTAATGTGCGCCTAAATCTCGGTTGTCGTTGAATGAAGTCACCTTTGTTATCCCCACTCATGATGACTTACAAGGGTGACTCGCACCAAGTTGCACGGCAATATCAAGAAGTATACGTATAAAATTATTTTTAATTTATTATTTGTATTATAATATGTATTATTTAAATAATTCAACATATGGACCAAATGCCATGTAAGTATGGTCAACCTTTTATGGGCTGCCAAAAATGCAGGTTTGGGACGCATGTGGCCGCCGGTTCCCGACCCCCGATCTGGACCAACCCAAAGTCTAATGCATTCCATGCTCCTGCAAACTATCCTAATTTGGACAAACAGGAAAAGCAGCAATATCTGCCTGGAAGAACACAGGAACTAAGTCCGTTACCTGCAATATAGCTGTGCTGGAGTAGCAGACCATGCCATAAATATGGATTACCATATTCAATAGAAGAAAACTTCCTTTTATACAAGAGCAGATATAAATCTGAGCAACTTTTCCTGGAATCTACCAAACATTACTACATACACCAAATCTCAACAAATTTGGCTGCCTCACTCTCTACCTATCTCAGAGACCATTTAGGAAGATCTTCAGCAGTTACTTTCATTGCATCCATAGAGGGAGCCAGTTAGGTTTGTTTGTTTATTTGTTTAGGGTTTTATGGCATTATGCTCATGCTGCACCAGTAAAGATTAAAGAAGTATACAAGGTGAATATAAGTTGATAAATAAACAAAATGTAAATGGGTATAGATAAAAATGTATAAAAAGGTAGATTAACAAAAACGAGTGTAATAAAAAAAGTCCATAAAACATGGAACTTTTATTGGAGGCATGAAGTGCCTTGTAAAAAGTTTCATGTTTGGTTGAATACATTGGACATGTTGAATACATGAGAATCCTGGATGTTTCTGCAGCTCTAGATATCTTACCTGTATAGAACATCACGAATCTGGATATATTATGCACTTTTGGTAGCAATGCAATCTTATGTATTTTAATGCAAGCTCTATTACATGCAGCTCAGCAAGCAATAAAGTTATTAGATTCAAGTGAGATGTAAGCAGATATGCTATCAGGAAGACAGCAGTAGAAGATTCCATTAGGGCCTCTGATTTTGAACCATCAGTATAAACAGGCACAAAATCAGTGATCGTTTCTGAACTTGAAAGAGCTGCTGACAGACAAAAGGAGATGTGGAAAATTTGGGTAGCCTATAGAAAGAAAAGCTGCATAGTGATATGTATGAATACTATGACAGTAATGTATTTATAGTCTTATATCTAGAGCTTGTAAGAGAGCTTTTATTCATAAACCAAAGTGCATGGTCTCCAACTGAGGGCAGAAAATAGTTGACAATGCAGGATGGTCTGGCAGGGATTTTATTTTTCATGACATATAACAGAGACAGCTGATGATGTCGAAGTGACAGTTGTGGTTCATTTGCTTTGAAGTAAAGACTAAGGATGAGTGAAGTTTAAAATATTACAGCTGCAATTTTGTAATTCAGAGCATGATACAGTCGATGCAAAAAACATCTGTCAGCAGCCACAGGGGTTCAATGGATTTTCATTGCAGCACTAAACTTGCAGCTGGCATATGTGAGGGAAGAAACTGAGTTTCTTGTCACATGTGAATCCTGGGAACTTGGCTTCTTGTGTCCAACTGGGTTTAAAGTTTCTCCTAGTCTAAGTTCTAAATCAAGATGAAGACTACATCTGCAGTAAAAATGCACACAAACTATCAAAAACCCAAACTCATTTTGAAAGGTGATCAATGACCCTCATATTACATGAATGACAGGGAGTCGCCCATAATAATAATAATAATAATAATAATAATAAACCCCATTATTTACATGTCATACTGTGAAAAGTGTATGACACTTAAAACTGAACTTTGTGGGACTCTCCTCTTGGTGGTTGGGGAGAAGGTTCTGACACAATCCTGCAGAATTCAGTTGGATAAGGTGTTCTTGATAAGAGGAGATTCTTTCTAAGATCAAAATTGTGTAGGTCTTTCAATATTCCATATCTTCACACAGTGTTGTATGCTTTTTCCAGAAACAAACAAACAAACTACTAGCTGCTTGCATTTTATAGATGCTTCCAGCCAGACTAGATGATGGATTAGTTGTGATATTTTACAACTGACCATGTTCTGGGGAGAGAGAAAAAAAAAAAAAAAAAAAAAACGAAGTTTCTTTCCAGAAACAATAAAAGATTAGGGCAAATAAAGATTAGGGTAAATCGAGCACAGGCAAAAGGGCCTTGATGGTATTGATGTTTTGTGAGAATCCACAACAATTCCACTGTAGAAATGTTTTCATTATTTCTTTTTGGTGGTATCATCTGCATTGCGAGTTCTAGTTTTCATTAGTCTTGGATTTTTTCTTTTTTGAGAATTGCAGACAGGTAGAATACATCATTTGTTCATACTCAGGAAAAATATCAAAGATATTGTCAAATAGCAGATATCCATGCTATATGTTAACAGGCCATTTATGAAAATCTTGAGGCATGTATTTGATCCTTGGTAATGTATGTTCCTTTTAATACAAGGATTATCACGTAGTGGGATCATTTTTGGCATGTCTTCAAGAGTGATCCATATCAATTTTTCTCTTTGATTTGCTCAAAGGAGATAGCAAGGATGTCATACTATTCAGGGATGTTGTAGGTGGGAAAAGGTAGGAGGGGGACACACATGTCAATGTCCCTACTCAAACATTCTTTACAGTTGTCTTCTTGGTGTAAGAGGGTTTAGCAGATGTTGCTGCTATTTTTGTGGTACACTGCCTCTTGATGAGTGATGTACTGTTTTGTTCATATTTTTTTACACTTCCTTCTCATTGTTCCACCTTTGGCATGCTCAGGAGTATGCCAGGTGATGTCCCTTACAGATACAACATTTCAGTGTTTTGCTCTAACACTCTTTAGCTTAAGACTGGGCACAGATGACAGAGCCACCAACCATAAAACAACCATATTTCTTGCATTAAAAGTAGCACAAAGGATTCAGGATATCAAGCGTTACTCGACAGCTGAGTTAACCCACTCTGACATGTTGTTGGTGGTGGTGTGTTGAAGGTAAGAATGATATTCCTGGTGAGAACCAGGTATCCATCACAATATATGAGGATTCTTCTTATGGCTGTCACTTCTTGGTCATTTAGTTTAGAGCAGATCTCCTCATAAGGAATATTGTGAAGGTCCCACTCATATTACACCTCTAGAAAAGTTTAAGGTTTTGTGTGTGGGAGTGGTGGTGAAGGGTAACCATAATTGGCATTTCATTGGTAGATATTGCATAAAGTAATTTTTCTGAATGCGTTACTGTTGCTACTATAAGAACATCTTCTGAATGCAGTTTTCTTTACAGATTTTGGAGATCCTACAAATACTTCCAAACCTTTCTGGATAAAGTGCGACATTTCTCTAACCCGAATTCTCACCTGGAATGCTTGAAAGGGAAACTCCTTGGTAACTTTTTCACTGACATGTACTATGGAAACTCTACTCCAATCATCATTAATTCAATATTTTGAATTATGCAGTCTAGTCATTGTGAAACTCTCATACCTCCATATTTGTTACAAATCTGAAAATCTTTCCGCTTCAGATTTGACTGCGTTTTCTACCTGCAGTACTAAAATGTACTCATGATTTTAGTACTGCATTTTGCTGAATGGTATTTTTATTTTGCTGTTTATTTTGCTGAATGGTATTTCAAAGTGCATGTTTAAGATATCCAAAATATTCTGGCATTGTTTTTATTTCCACTTTTTTTTAATCTGTAATTTCTTTTATAGTACTCTTACATTTTTAAGCTTTTTCAAGAGCAATGGAATATTTTACTACCATCATGATATTTAATTTCTATGTTCTTTCCATGACTTTTTAGTTACTTTTACATACAACTTATGTATTCTTCAATATTTCACTAATAATCTTTAAGAACATATCTGCTTACTTGTTATGAACTTTCAGTGATTTCTTCTTTTCCAGGACTGCATCTTTAAGACTTCTTAGTCCACCATCAAGTATTGATTTTTCTATCCTTATAAAAAATTTCACTTGCCTCCCTCAATGAACTGATCAATCCTCCTATCCCAATTTTGCCACTGGATGTGGTTCTTGTTTTCAAACGCTTTTACTTTTTATCCAATAATATTTGTATAACTGAGTCTACAGTTCACCTCTAAAAACTTAAAAATCAATTTTTAATCTGTAAAAGTTTACATAATTTTCTTTTAATGCAATACTAAGTGATTCACTTGAAATTGACCACCATTCAAGAAGTCTACTTTTGGATTTAGTTTGAATACTATAAGTTATTCTTTCTTTTCCCAAACCTGAAAATAACATCTTAGTTATTATTTAGCAGTGCTACATTTCTTTTCCCATCTTCATTTTGGTAACACCAATTACATCAACATAGTGTTTCTGTAATTTCTCTGCTAGTGACACTCTCTTCCATTTGAAGTTTAATTATGGGTACATGGGAATCATTAACTATTTCCCACTTTTTTTTATATCTTTATTGATTATATTCTGTTGCTTCATGTCTTTTACTTTTTCATTTTATGTCAATCCATGAACAGAAGGCCATGGATCAGTCCTTTTAATATCTTCTCATTAATAATGTGCCATTTCTATACTACAGGGTCAAATGTCAATTCACAAACATATCAGCATTGCTAAAATAACTAATATATGCATGTTAATAATAAAATTCATATACGTGACTGTAATAAGCGAGCGGGATTAAGACAGCTTGGCTCTGCTAATGTTCCTTAATGTAAAATGCCGATTGTATTATACAGGGTGTTCGGGATAAATTTGACATATTTATAATTAATTATATTTTTCCGTAAGTTACATGTATTAACACACACTTCTCTTCATTTAAAAGTTTGGACCCTTCTTCATTCATATACAAGATATCAGAAAGGATGGATAGCTGGAACCCACCTGAATCATGGAAGAGAATAACTTGTATCATGATGATTCGTGCCCGCCATCAAAATAAGGATATTACGACTGCTGCCCAATGCTCCCTGAATACAGTAAAAACAATCAGGCATGAACTAGAGACTTGCAATGGTGACTACGAGGATGTAGCAAGAAGAAAGATCCCTAGCAGACGATCTGATTGCGTTCGTACAGCAGAATTCCTCGCAAATCTGCAGGAACTGGTGTTGAAGAACCCTGGCATTGGAATTCGGGCTTTGTTCGTGGAGTTGCTAACTGTAGTCAAGCCCTGGATAACAAGGGTAGCCAATGGTAGGCCGTATGTATGGCAGCAGGATTCGGCCCCTTGCCACACCTCTGGGAAAAGTCAAAAATGGTTGTCTGAAAATTTCTACGACTTCACCAGTCCAAATGTTTGGCCTCCAAACTCCCCAGACCTTAACCCCATGGATTATTTTGTATGGGGCGCAGTTGAAAAAGACACCAATCGCACTTCCAGTAATACAAAAGCCCAGTTAATGGATAAAATTAAAACAGTTTTTGCGGCCCTTCCCAGGGAGACTGTAGCATCAGCTTGTTCGAGGTTCCGAAGCAGAATTGAAGCTGTGATCGATGCTAATGGTGGTTATTTTGAGTAAATCTTGTTGATAGTATTGTAATTAACTCTGCCTGTAATGTTTTTTTGTCAATTCATTAAATTTAATAGATACAAAGAAGATTTTCTTTTTCCTTACGAAACTGTCAAATTTATCCCGAACACCCTGCAGATCTTGTCTGTTAGTAGCATTACTTATAGAGACCTTTCATTTAAATTAGTTTTACTTGTTTAATATGTACCATTACTTAGAATGAATAAACTTTCATGTTTTCTTTACCCCAAAATACGTGTCTGATCTTTCAGGCCAATGCACCACTTGCTATGAATAGAACCTGTATAAGTTAAAGCGCAGGAACTGGTTACGACTCAATATTAAAATAAGTATCATAAGAGTTTGTTTGTATTAGATCACTAAATCGTGTAATAGTCTGTGGGCTGACTCTCTGAGAATATTAATTCTATTGTATAGAAATTAAGATGGCGCAGCTAAACAAATAAATTTTCCTAGTTCTGAAAAAGAGTTGACTTCAGATTTTCAGCCAGGGAGAATTTGGCTCTACCTTGGGGCAATCTCTTTGTCTGAAAGATTAAGAGTAAGGCCACAGAAAGATTGGGAACTTTGATAGATAGCTGTAACTAAGGGATTGAGAAGTCAGGGAAGAAACAAAGCTAAAATAACCCAAGGTGCAAGCAAATTTAGAATAAATAAATTAAAAGAAGAACAGAACACGAAAATAAGGAAATATTACAATATACTGACCTCACTCCTGCTTCTTTCCATGAGTTCCACAGCTCGTTGCCGTTTCTTTATCATTTCTTCACAGGATTTCCTGAAATATTTTTTGAATTCATTGAAACCTAAAATTTTCATAATCATACATCAAATTCTCGTGGAAAGGATTAGATGTTGGTTATGCATTTTTTACTAAATAATTTAAGGAAATACATTAAAATAAATTTTAATATACTTCAATATTTCGGCAACATCACGTTGCCATTTTTAAGAAACTTAAGAACAAGACATGCACGCAGGCACAACAAACAGTAAGTGAAGAAGAAGCAGGAAGCTATTATTTCTCCTAAAGTCCTAATGTCCCCTAGCGGACAACGTTGGTATTTTTGGGCAATCGGGCTGAAGGTATTCTGATGTAGGTTTCCCAAATTTGAGGCAGTCTCATGCAGCCAAATTTGTTGAGGTTTGGATTGTTTCTAACGGTTGAAGCTGATTCCATGAAAAGCCTTTCATATTTGTATTTACTACGGTGTATTATCGTGGCTTTCTTCCACCGTATTCTATGGCAGGTATCCAGTGCATGGTCAGTAAGACTAGAGTGGCCGTATTGGTGAAACCGGATGTAGTCCTTGTGTTCTGAAATTCTGATATTTGCTGTCCTGCCTGTTTAGCCAAAGTAGGACAGCTTACAGCTGCAAGGGACCTGGCATACACCAGGTAGGTCTAGTGGGGGGGAGGGGGAGAGTCTTTAGTAGAGTGGATAAGGGATGACAATTTTTTATATGGTCTGTAACAAGAAGTTAAGTCATTTTTTTTTAGGATTTTTATAATTTTTTCTGAGGTGCCTTGGAAATAGGGTATGGTGATGGATTTAGGGTAATCCTTGTTGTGAGGGGGGGAAGGGGGGGGTGTTAGCCATTTGCTGAGAAAGTGTTGAGAATGTGGTTTGGTTCTGTGGTTAGGGCATTGTCATTTGAATAGATAAGTTTAGCCCTGTTGTGTAGTGTCTTAATGACTCCATATTGTTGTGAGGGGGGGGGGGGATTGTTGGTGAATGTATCTGCCTGTATGGGTGGGTTTTCTATAGCCTGAGAAAACCAAGGTTCCACCAGACTGGTGGGTGACTAGTGTGTCTAAGAAAGGAAGGCAGTTGTTTTTTTCTTCTTCCAGGGTGAATTTGATTCTGGGATGTTGGTTGTTTAGGTGTGTTAAGAAGGAGAGGAGTGCATCGGAGCTGTGTGGCCAAATAGCGAACACATCATCAACATAGCGAAGCCAAATGGTTGGTTTTTGTGGGGCAGAGTTTAAGGCTTTCTCTTCAAAAGTCTCCATAAAGAAGTTTGCCAAGGGTGGGGAGAGTGGTGAACCTATGGCTGTCCCCTCTATTTGTTTGTAGAATTTTCCTTGCCAAAGGAAATAGCCTAAGTTCATTGTGAACTGAAATAGGGCTGTGATATCGGGAGGAAGTTTAGCTTGGATTAGCTCTAAGGATTCTTTGAGTGGGACATGTGAATAAGGAGGAGACATCAAAACTGACCATTATGTCAGTGTGTTTGAGTGTAAGGTTTTCTATGCTGGCTTTGAAGTGGGCTGAGTTTATTGTGTGTGAATGTGTGGTAAGGAAATTAAATCTCTACTAGAATTAAAGAAAAACAAGAAAATGATAATCACCAAAGCTGATAAAGGGAATGCCACAGTATTGCTTAACCAAAAGGATTACACAGGTAAGCTGAAAGCTCTACTGTTAGATCGGGCTACTTACCTTCCTATCGAGTACAATCCCACCAACTCACAAATTAGAAAACTCCACAGGCTCCTTAAGAAGGTCACTTCTTGGCCTGTGGAAATCACTAACAAATTAAAACCATTTAACTCCGTACCCCCCCCCCCCCCTCGTATTTATGAACTCCCAAAAATACATAAGGAATATGTGCCATTACGTCCCATAGTGGATGGCATTGATTCCCCCACATACAAACTAGCTAAACATTTGGCCAAAGCTCTCTCACACTATACTGACAACACACCTTCACACATAAAAACTCAGCCCACTTCAAAGCCAGCACAGAAAACCTTACACTCAAACACACTGACATAATGGTCAGTTTTGATATCTCCTCCTTATTCACATGTCCCACTCAAAGAATCCTTAGAGCTAATCCAAGCTAAATTTCCTCCTGATATCACAGCCCTATTTCAGTTTACCATGAACTCAGGCTATTTTGTTTAACAAGGAAAATTCTACAAACAAATGGAGGGGACAGCCATAGGTTCACCACTCTCCCCAACCCAATTTTTTTACAGCAATGCCTTAAACACCATTCTCCTTACAATTCTCAAGTCAGGTGAAGATAATCTAGTTCATTTTAATACTACCAAAATAGTATTCTATCTTATATCTTGAAAGAATTTCTATAACATTACTCTCACCAACCTATACCACTTCTCTCTCTCTCTCCTTGGGTCATCTTGCACATCCAGACTATCCTGGAATAAACATCCATTACCTCTTTAGCCTTTAAAAGAGAACCAAACTTTAAAAAGTTTGGTTCTCTTTCCTTTCTAAACATTACTTCTCTTCTGCTCAACTCCTAAAAATCACAAATCTATCCAAACCTTAGAATACCATTTTCCCATTCCATTTGGAGTGGTGCACCCCCCCCCCCCTTCAGAATGCTTGACTTATCCAGAAGAGAACTATTCACTTATGAGGGTGGTCTGAAAAGTTCTCGACCTCGGCCATAGATGACAACACTATTGGCAAGATTTTTTTTTTTTTCTAAGTTGGTACATCAGTCATAAGCATCCATATGAAATTGCAAGTCATTCTATCCAGTAGTTTGTTTTATACGGCTGTCTGAAGCAAAAGTGTTGTCTGGAATCCCTTGAAATGGATAGAATTGAGTATCATGTGTTATAAAACTTTTTGTAAAAGAAGGTTTAATGTCAAAAGAAATTCAAAGTCTATAAAAGTTTATGGGTACTCTTTCCCTTCGTTTTTGACAATTAAGAAATGGGCTGCTGAGTTTAAACATGGCCATACCAGCCTTGAAGATGATACATCCACATGAAGGACATCCAAAAAGTGTAACAACACCAGAAATTATTAATCAAGTGCACGATATGGTATTGGATGACCGGCGAGTCAAGTGCATGAAACTGCTGAAACTACAGGCATTTCAAAAGAATGTGTAGGATATATTTTGCATGAAGAATTGCATATGAAAAAGCTTTGTGCAAGATGGGTGCCAGGCTTGCTCACAGCAGGGAAAGAAGTCAAAGTCAGTTCCATCAGCAGGAAAGATCGTGGCATAGGTGTTTGGGGATGCTAAAGGCATTTTGTTTATTAATTATCCTGAAAAGGGTAAAACAATAGCCGGGGAATATTATTCCGATCTTTTAACCAGACAGACGAAAAAATTTTGAGAAAAGCTGAAAGCTTTTCTCTTCCCGCTTTGCAGAAGGAAAAAAAAATCATCTTTCATCAGGACAATTCATCTGCCCACAAATGTGTTTGGGCAATGGGAAAATTAAGGGATCTACACTATGAATTCTTTGGCGCTGAACAACCAGCTTCTGTCCACTGTTTTGACTGCTGTCTAGATTCTGGTGTGTTTGGTGAACCCAAGTCTCATCCATAGTAATAAATCGATGCACAAAATCAGTTTTATTCTTGTTAAAAATGCTCCAAGCACTATTCAGAGATTTTCATGAGTGTGTTTTTGATCTACTGTGAGCAAGCGTGGCACCCATCTTGCACAAAGCTTTTTCATATGCAATTCTTCATGCAAAATATATCCTACACGTTCTTTTAAAATGCCTGTAGTCTCAGCAATTTCACGCACTTTGACTCACCAGTCATCCACCCTATTCTGCAGATTTGGCTCCCTCTGACATCTATCTCTTGCCAAAACTAAAACTCTTCCACACTGGTCAGCGTTTTTCTTCGAATGAAGAGGGGATTGCAGCTGTAGAAGGATATTTTGCAGATCTTACTGAGAACCACTACAGGGACAGGATAATGGCACTGGAGCATCGCTAGAATAAATGTATGTCTTAAGGAAGATTATGTTGAAAAATAAAAACAATTTTGAAATTATAGATTCGTTTATTCATTGTTGGGCCGAGAACTTTTCAGACCACCCTAGTAATACATTCATGTTGGAGGTTTAATGGAATATTATCAGCACTGAGAAAGGATTAAAAATAATTTTAATACTTCCAATATTTCGTCTCCGTCACAGAAACATCTTCAGGGATTACAAAAAAACTTTTTGTAACAACACACACACGCAAAACAATACAGTATTGAGTGAAACTAAAAGCCACCTGTTGATCATATTCCATTAAACCTCCAACATGAACAAACGTGAACCAACTCAACACATGCACCCTAGTAATAGATGACCTTAATTGCTTAATTCATTTAATCACTTTCCTACAGATGCTCTGTTTCTGCATTATGTTTTTTTTTTTTTCTATAGGTGTTTCCATGTCCATCTCTTTAGTGAACTGGCCACCATCATTCCTTCAGTTTCTTCTAATCATGTATGAATATGAAAGTTGCTGGTCAACATTCCATATACAGTTCAGTTCTAAACTCATCAAACCAACTTCTCATCCTCTCCCCATATACCTCTGTTCTATAGAATAGTCTATTCTCTATACCATTTTCCTCAACAAATACAATCCTCAACTCTTCAAGACCATTAGAAGATTATTTTCACCTCTCTAATCATTTGTCTGCCCAACACTACTGTGTTATAGGTGTCTTGAGACCTTGTGTGGCCATGGGGGAAGGGGGGGTTGATATATATAAAATTGGGTGTAAGATGGGATGCACACCAATCCGCAGGATTCCCTGAATGCTCTATCACATGGAAAACATCAGCTTCATCTGAATGAAAAAAATCTACGAAACAAGTAAAACATTTCTGCTATTTAGGAGATTTTTTTTAGAATTTTTTTTGTGAAAATGACAAAATAAATATGGAAAGAGATCACAAAAAAAATTCATTCAGTCAAGCGAATAAAAATTATAAATAACAGAGTCATTTAGATGAAAACTGTTGATAGCAAGTTAGTAATAATGTAAACTTACTCATATAGTACTTGTGCAATATATATTTATCCAATTCTCTGTGAGAGTTGGATCATCAGTTAGCTGATGTGCCCTTTTCTGATCAAGAATTTTTAGAGATGCTTTTAGTACACCACTCAAAATGTAAGAGCAGTATTTCCGAGCTCAGGTGGATATTGGATTTCTACCAAGTTAGAAGGCTGGCAGGTGATAAGTACCATCGTGAGCAATACAGGATAATACCAAGTTGCTGGATTCCAAGGATTCAATAGAAGTGATTTATTAATTTGCAGGAAAGGAGTAAGTAATGCTTGTTCCAGAAGAGAGATCTGGTCTTGACTGTTGTGCTAATCATTATCAAAGGTTAAGTAGAGAAGATGCAAGATTTTTTTTTTTTTTTTGTGAGAGGAAGAAAAAGACAAAATTGTGATTTGGAAGTGTAGTGTTGAAGGTAACATGGTTATCATCACCCCATTAATGAAAGCTGGAGATCAGAGTAGTTTAGGGTATGTTCTAAAGCACATGAAACTTGAAATGTTTGAGCACTACAAGGTTATTTGTAAAAGTAGGAGGAATGGAGATTACTAACAGCAAAACTATGGACAGGATTTGAGTTGGTAAAAGAAAGCCCTTTATAAGGAAAAGGGTTGGGTGAAATATTAGATGCCTTATTAGTAACTACACCTGTATTAGTAAGAAAATTCAAAAAAAAAAAAAAAAAAAAACTGACCTTCACCATTACATACTGTGAGAATGACCCTGAGAAAAATCCACTGACACAGTTACAAAGAGTGAAAGGTGGAACATAAGATGGCAATTTATGCAAAAACTTAAAAAAAAAAATTATACATTAACAATGCATTGTTATCATCAAATTCCTGAGATATGTTATGTTTAAGGTGTATATATATATATATATATATATATATATATATACATATTTCCATGGTTGCTGTTCAGTAGAGCATCTTTCCAGCATTCCTCCATTTCTACTAAACTCACATTAAATAAGAGTTTAACGAATCTGATATTTCATCTCTGTCACAGAGATCTTGAGGTGTACAATATAAAAACTGTCAAATGCACACAAGCAGTCTAAAATAAAGTGGAATCATATACTTCAAAGACTAACATTCAAGACAGGGCTCTTAATATAGATAAGAAAATTCAAAGGAAGACTAGGAAATGGGAGGTCTATGAATTACAGTTTTCCATATTTTAGAATATTCTGCACAACCTGTTCAGGTTTTAGAGAAAGCTTTCCTCCACTTTCAGTTGGGCTTGTTAAAACATGAGCAGCAGCTGCCATTAATGGGATGATGATAATCATGTTACTTCAACACTTCCAAATCACATCCTTTTTGGTCCAACTGCAAATGCACCAAACCTGCTTTTTCTCTTTTATACCACCTACATCAGTTCCTTAGAACAGCCTTCTTTATGAAGTGTTCCCCAATAACTACAATCCTGATATTCAAGAAAAATAGCATAAGGTTTCTACTTTATGCTACACTCTATAAATGGCACAGATGCACTGGTTCCAGCTCACATTTCAAATGGATCAAAAGGCTGCAGATGCTTGGAAAAAAGTCTTTCATATTTATGCCTGTTTGAAATAGTAATTTTTTCTGGTAAATGAGCAGTGTATTTGTGGTATGTTATACAGGACCGTCCACAATAAAGACTATGGATGTATTTTTAGGTTCTTCCAAAGTGGTGACTGTCAAGATAGGGGCAGAAGATATATTTAAACTAGATAAAGGACCATGTCAAAGGAATGTTTTTCAAAACTTTCGATATAAAAATTGGCCAAAGGAAGTGAAGTAACTAGGAAGGATAATAAACTAATAGTGATGTTGGTGTGTGTGTGTGGAGGAGAGATTTGATTGGTTGGTTCATTAGAGATTTATTGGCACAAGGACAGAAAAAGTCATTTGGTGCCAAGACAAAGGTAGCAGCACAGCACTCAAAGTAATAATAAACAGTAATAAAGAAATAAAATAGTAAACATCAAGCTATTTAAACAAAATTTAAGAAATTAAGTTACTCAAAAAAGTATCTACATCTAAATAGAACATATAATTAAATATGTTTATATAAAATGATTCCTTTCAAAAAGTTTTGTCTGAGTCAGATAAGATCTGCTTGAGGATATATGGATCAGACAGATCAGTAAAAAATCCATTCCTTTCTCGAGTGAAGTGAGGACGCTCAACCTGAAAATGGCAAATGGTAAGATGCATGCTGCACTATTCATATATAGGCAGATCAGCTCTAAACAGATAAGAATGTGTAAGATGACTGGGACCTATGCAGAGCCTAGCAAGAACAACTTTCTCTCTGCTGTTTCTATGTTGACTTATAATTGTTTGGGTGTGTTTGAGTTTTCTAGTTTTCTAGCAATGACAACTGACTTCGGGCAAAAATAAGAAATCTCTTCTCCGTAAGTATTCTGTTGCATATTGTAGAGAAATATTGCATATTGCATTCTGTTGTATGTTGTAGAGAAAGAAGATCCATAGAAAATGTTTTATCATCCCATAATGGATATCATTAGGACCTACTGTGCTGAGTTGAGACAAAAAATAACAATAAAAATAAAGTAACAATAAAAGAGATCTTTTTGATTTCTCCTTAACAAATGGTTGATTGGCTCTAGCCCATGGGGAAAAAAAAAGTTTAGCTGCTGTTTGTTTTGCTGCTTATTCAATATTAAAGATTCAGGTATGTAAGATTCTGATATGCAAAATTTCACCTAAAGTGTAGCTTTAAGATCACAACAAACATCCATTATGTTCCAAGGTAGACAAATTATGTGTTTTACATTTACCTTTCATTTTCTGGATTTTATTCCATAAAATTTTTGAACTGGTTGTTTGATTAATTGATGATGGAAATTGGATCCAAGATTGCTTTCAGCTCTGACATATCACATAACGTGCACTTGACCAAGCACATTTACAAGCTATCAGATTTTATGTGGTAGAGTATCTATGAAATATACCACATGCTTTGTCTAGATCTATTTTTGACTGCTTGGCATGCAGTTCCACCAAGATTTTGGATAGAGTGGAAATTGAGATGATGTGTTTGGAATTCAGGCTGTTGCTGATGGAAATACAATCTGTTACATACTTCACTACTTTATTCATAGATGTTTAATTGACTGCTTCAGCATTATATTTTGCAGAATGGGAAAAAGTATTCCAGTTGACCTGGTCCACTTTCCACATGGGCATCAAAGTAGGAGAACATGGTTCTGTGAAGACAGCGCAAATAGCAGGAAACTGATCACTTTCATATATGTTCTCTTCAACGACCAGCATGAGCAGTGATTGGGGAGCAGATTATAAGACATAGTGCAGAATATGAGTGGGTAGGCATATGGAGGAAGGGAGAGGTCATTACTGCTGAGCATTCTCTCAATGATACCTCATTCATTCATGCTGCAGTATGTCACAGATCTATTAAAGTCACCTATAAAAAGTATGGGCTGAGGCAGTTGCAATATAAGGTTACCAAGTTCATTCTCATTTAACTCATAACCTGGTGGTAAATAAATGGAACATACTTTTTTTAATAACTAAATCAAATATACTGTAGCAAGATATCCCAGAAACATGTGACTCACTACTGTTTCAGAGCAGTATTAAGCTGGATGTGGTGGCAAGGAGCATGACTGTCCATCAGGAGAGCTACTCTAGCAAGAGCAGATATATATTGTCAGTTCTATCCTTTCAAACAGTGAAATTTCTTATGGCTGGTCTTCAAATGGTTTTGGATATGTTTCTTGCAGACAGAAACAGATTGTTTTGTGTTTCTACAGTAGAAACTTGATTTTGGCAAAACCCATGACAGTTTCATTGTAAAAATTTTCTTATTGTTTTAGCTTTTGTAGACTACTACTACTCCAATTCCAAACATGTTGACGGCTTACCTTTATCAGGTTTACACTAGTCTATTGATTTAGGGAAGTATGGACAGCCAGTGTCCATCTCTTCCTTTGGAAAAATGTTTAATACATCATCTGATGTGTTAGGATGATTTGGTGAATTTAGTTTACATTCAGTGGATACACAAGTATCCATTTTTTCTATGGAGTGTCTGGTGCTTTATCTTTCAGTGATATCCTTTCATAATTTCATTGACAAGTAGATTCTTATAGAATGGAATAATTTTTGGAACTGTTTCAGAAGTGAGAGGATAGGTTACAGGACTGATGCACTCCACAAAGAAGCTCTCACAATCATAAAGTTCAGGTATGGAAATTATAAGATAGTGGAATAGACATAACAAGTTCGAGTCGCAGTTGATTTTCTTAACCGTCTCCTCAGTTGAAGAGAATTTAAAGACAGGTTTGATGGTGGGGGCTAGCTTCCCATTTGCATCCTAATATGATATATTTTGTTTTGTTTTTATCTTTTGAATTTCTCTTGCATCTTTCCTCATCTGACATGTATAGCGGAAGGATGGATGATCTCCCTGCCTGTTAAGATATTTAACTTTCTTTGCAAAGCAAAATTTATTATCATACTCTTTACAACCACAGCAGGCACAAGTGATAGAGACATTTACAGCATCTCATTTTAAGACACTCTGACATTTAAAGCATCTCAGTAGATTAGGGATATACAACCTAACAGGACAGTTGAGATACCCTGCTTTTAGATATGTTGGAGGTTAAGGAATATCAGAAGTAAGGATGATATTACTGGTCAGAACAAGGTGACCATGTAATCCCCTATCTAGAGGAGTGATACCATTCTGATATCACTCCTATAGATTTATGAGTTGTCACTGTAATTGGTATTCCTCCCGAGTGTTGCTGATTTGATGCATACACAAAAATGTCATCGCAATGTAGTTTCTTGACTGTTTTGGGAGATAGTGCCAGTCCTTTGAATAAAGAAGGGCATTTACCTATTGGCTTTTTACCAGTTGCATAGATAATGAGAATCACAGTTATAATTATACTGGTGTCACATGTTTTTTTTTCTTACTTCTATTATCAAATAATGTATCCACTGGTTCAGTACTTGGTTGGAACCTAGTAGGCACCCCTCAAAAATTTGAAGGTGAAAATTTCATGCTAAAAAGGGATTTTCTCTTTGGTGTTAGTGCTCCATACCCACCATGGAGCCACACATGGATGCCTACTTACTGGCAAACAATGACTGCACTTGGGAGTGGAATGCCAGGGCTACCCAGGGCACTTTACCTGCACCAATGCAAGTGTTGTAGGAGATTTACTGTAACACCGCTAACCCTTGCAGGAAAGCCAACTAAATGACTGGCTCTGGCAAGGCCATCCAAGAACATCCATTTTGCTGAAACAGAGGCAAAAGTAGTGCGAGTCTACCAGGATCCCCCCTTTTCTAGATGCACACAGGTTGCACAGCACGGCAAACAGTTGCAGGGCCATGGATCCTAGTGATGGCAGTCTGAAAGGCAAGGGAGTGTATAAAAGTCTCAGAAGAAGAAGTAGAGCAAAGAATATAGGAAGAAAAAAAATGCAAAGCACCAGTACCATCACTTGGTGGAGGGTCACCTGTCCTTCCACCAAGGACTGGTGCCTCACAAGGGAGAGGGGGATCTTTTATTAACAATAAGGTATTGCTAATGTGGATACTGATAAAGAGAAAAATGTTAAAAGTGACCATAATATGAAAACTGCTTAACCTGAAATTTTTGACAGCAGATTTAAAGAAAAGGTATGGCTAATATGTAGGAGAGGACATCATTGGCATCCACTACAGCTGAGGTAAGTAATTTTTACTCATGCCAATTCAGTTTTGACAATGAAAAAAAATCATGTGAAAAATTTAATAACTATTTTAATGGTATTACAATAAACAAAATACAAAATTATAAAAGCGTGTTTATTAATTGGCTTGTATTGTGCTGGATTTCAAACCAGCATCCTCAGAGGAAAATGTTACAGTTTATCAGTGACAATGAGAAAATGAAACAATTCAAATGGACAAAAGATATCTAAAGTTTCAGTTGTGTAGGAGTATATCTTAAGATTAGGAGACTGCTTCATAGTCATTTCTGATCTAAAAATGTTGTTACAGGCCTCTTTGACCTGTACCGAATTCTATATGACACAATGGTTTTTTTCTATTTAAATCCTGTGTGAAGGACTATTCAAACATTGTCTGCCAGTCCTGACTTGCAAAATAATGGTAGCAGATGTATTTCTTGTATTCTTCAAGGTAGATAGATGTTAACAGATCTTCCTGTTTCTCCATAGTAGGCTAAGTCACAGGAACTTCATACACCCAGGGATGTGATAGAGAATAATTTGTCCTTAGAAGAGCAAATCCAAGTTGCTAATTTGAATATTTATTCTAATTATATTCTATTAGTACTTCAACTACTTTGCCAGCTGTACCTCGAATCTATGGAATATGGAATACATGAAATATCAGCAAAGCACAAGATTGAAAATTGAACAGCAATCAGAAAAAAGCAAGAGAGATTTGAACCCCCCCTCCCCCCCAAAAAGAAAATTGTAAGGATAAATAAGATAATTGTCAAAGAGAGAGCATAAGCAAATAATTTTTTATCATGATTCTCTGATGGGGGGGGGGGATACTTTACAAAAGCACTACAAAATTGTGTTTCCCTGATAAGAAAATTAATACTGTTGATAATGCTGTCAGAATTCACAAAGGGAAGGTGAAAGACTTCATTGTTTGGGCTGGAACCAATGACTTGAGAGGTGAGAAGTACTGTATAAGACCGGATGTGAAAGAGTCATTGGAACGAGCTAAAAAATAGAGCAAGAGGGTGAAAATTGTGAGTCTGCTGCCATGTTATGATATACACAAACTGAGAAGGAGCATGATAGCTAATGAATTAATACACACATTGTTTAGAAGGAATGGTGTGGAGTTTGTTGGCCTATGACCTGACTTTGATGGATGGAAAGATTTATATAATAATGATGGGCTGCACTTAAATGAATTCAGCTGTCTAGAGAGATTTGTTCACTGAGAGAGTGGAAGTGCAAAGTCAGAAAAAAACTAAAGAAACAAGGCATATGAGTGCATGTGAAGGTACCCATGAAGTGAAAGTGTGTGTCAATTGAACAAAAATGCAGAATGTAATCTCTCAGGCAACAATATCAAATGGGATAGTTAATTCAGAATGTAAAAGTGATTAGAGCCTAAAGGAATACCACAGTTTCTGCGTACTAATGCTAGAAGCACTGGTAATAAGAGAGAGGAGTTTTTGGTTAGTGCAACCTCGCGAAAAGTTATAGGCATTAGTGAGACTTAGCTGACAGCAGATGACACAGTTACAGGGATAGTATGTGATGGATTTAGTATTTTCAGGGAGGAGAGTAAATGGGACAGGGAAGGGTGGGATACTGCTGATGATAGCAAATGAACTGCAGCCAACAAGAGTCAGTCAGATAGATGGCAGTTCTTTTGAGTCAATCTGGTGCAAGATTCAGGCCAATAGGACAAAAAACTGGTTGCTGCTATAGGTCAGGAGGTGGCAGGGATGATGTGGAAGTTATGCATCAGCAGAATAATACAATGAGTGCAAATCAAGTGATTATTATGGGAGACTTCAACTTTAGAGACATAGATTGGAAGGAGGAAAAATCACATGGCATGGAATGAATTTATATTGCTTACTGAGAGATAATTACTTGAATGTAATAGTGTGGACTCGAAGTACTAAGTGTTGGATAATATTATAGGATCAGAAGACCTGTCATAGCTAAGGTGGCTATCATGTGGTGTTCACTTGGAGGTAGCAAAACATGTGAGATTCCAGTTAAGAAAGGTATATCTGAAATACAAGGCAGGAGTTTATGATACAATTAAGAGGCAGCTTGAAGCATTATCATGGCATAAAGATCGGCAAGGGAAGAAGGCTCACAGTGAAGGGATAGTCAAGTATCTGGAGGAAAGAATATCACATTATATACCCAAAGTCATGACGATAAATTGGGTAGGAGTGAGATGGATGAGTAGTATCATTAAGCATGAAATGCAAAAAAAAAAAAAGAATGTTGTGGAGGGTATATATATATATATATAAGGAGAAAGGTGACCCAGCATGGTAAGGAAGACAAAATCAGATTATAAGAAATCAACCGAGCCGGCAAAAGGAAATCATGAAGAGGGTTTTTTTTTTGTTGTTACTGTGACAAGTAAAAGGTAGAATGACTATGTAAGGATAACTTTAAGGAGCTCAACAAAATTGTTGAGCTTATTGAATGGTCATTTTGCAATGGTATATCATCCAAGTGAAGATATTATAATGGCAGAGGTAACAGGAACTGATGCGAGAACAGAGGTTGATGAATTGCAGAATCTGAATGCAAACAACACAACTGTGGGATTGAATGGGATACTTTTATCGAATGCGGCTCACTTTTAAAGAGAATGTACAGAGGGATGCCTTTGATTAAGCTGTTTAATTTAAGTCTTCTCAGCTCTGGCAAAGTCTTGAGGGCAAAATAATTCCTTTGCATAAAGGAGTATCTAAGTCTGTGGTAGCAAATTATAAACCAATCAGTATTTAAAGAGTGGTGATAAAAGTACTGGAAAAGTTGATCAAAAAGAGAAATCAGGAATGGGATAAGAACATGATACTCTATGAGACAGCACAGCTTAGTGGGAAGGGTTTGTCATGCCCTAGTTATTGGTCAAGAGTTCATTTCAGTTTTATTGGTGCAAGGACAGTAAAGGTCATAATGTGTCATAGCAAAAGTTACATCAGAGCAGTAGACAAAATGTTAATAAATAGCCAAAGGGATAAATTAGTAAATAATATGTATGTACAAAAATTAAGTTAAGCAATGCAGTATCTAAATATAAAGAGAATTTATAATTAAAACCGTGTTTGCATAAATTACTTCTTTGTACAAAGTTAAGAATGTCATGCAATTTGTCCAAGTCTCATAACATCTGCTGGGTGTATATGGCTTGGCCAGATGAATAAAAATTTCATTCCTCTGTGTGAATGAAATTTTGTTTCTACATTGACTACACTGCCAATGCTTAATTTCAAACTTAATATCATGCAGTTTGTTTGTCATTGTTTCCTGTCATGATGACTGCCACTGGGTAATTAGATTTGATCTTATAAAATATCCATATTCTGCATGGAACTGTAAAACAACACATGGGAAAAAGTTTGAGCTAATCTAGCAGCTACATCAGCAGTCTCATTTCCCTTAATTCAAATGTGGCTGAGAATTCAACATAACTGAACGCCAAAACAAGGATCCTTATTTTTGAACAACAGTTGTAACATCATAAAGCACTGGGGATGTATTATACAGGATAGCCATTATTAAACTTCCCATAATCAGAACTTTATATAGTTAATTTAACAACTGGAATGTCACCAAATTTGGTAGAGAGATCTAGACATGGGAAGAAGGATTCCACACAAAAAAAATTTAGTTTGCAACATGATCGATATGGAGAAATGGTACTGTACAATGTAAAAAATGTTAAAATGGACAGACAAATGAATAACAAAAACTGAAATGAAAGATTATCTTTATGTGTTGAACTTATAACACAGCAATAAAATATTCAACATCAATTTAATTTAGCACAGTAATTACAGTATTAGAGTTACTAGAGTGTAAGTGTTGTCACAAACCTATTGCGCAAATAGAGTACTGTATATTATCGTGTATAATGCGAAAAATTTATGGTAAAAAATACTACTTAAAGTTAGGGGTTCGCATTAAATATCAGTTTAACCACAGTTCATTTTAAATATTATTCGTTAAACAAACCTAGCCTGAAAATGAGCCAACAGAAATGTAAATGTTCATCATTTGAAGCAGGACTTAAATTGCATGTCGTGCAGTTTGCAGAAGAACATAATAACAGTGTTGCTATGAGAGAATTTGGTGTAGCAGAGAGTAATATTAGACTTTGGCGGTCTTGAAAAAATCCCCAAAACGAAACGTGCCCGTCTGAAGATGTAGCATCCTTTCCAGAACTGGAAGAAGAGCTAAATGAATGGATTTGGACGAAACGACAAGATGGCATTATAGTAACAAGAAATGCAATTAGTTTTCGAGCTCTACAATCAAGAATGGTAAATTCAAGGACACATCAGGTATTTCATCATTTCTTGCTTTGCCTGGGTGGTGCAACAGATTTATGGAATGCAAAGCATTAACATTACGACACCAAATAAAAATTGTGCAAGTCACCAAAGCAGCTTGAAGAAAAAGTGCAATCCTTCCATAAATTTATCATAAAATTACGGAAGTGTCATGGATATGAACTTTCCCAAATTGGCAATATGGATGAGACGCCCATGTACTTTGATATGGCTGGGAATCGAACAGTAAACTCAGTTGGTAAAAAGGGTGTCCTCATAAAAACAACGGGACATGAAAAAACGCATTTTACCGCCGTTGTTCTAGCATGCATAGCAGACAGAACCAAATTAAAGCTGACAGTGATATTTAAAAGGAAGAAAATTCCGAAGCATATGAAATTTAAACTAGGTGTCATTGTTCACACCGATCAGAAAGATTGGATGGATGAAGGTGTACAATTGTGGTTGGATTAAGTATGGAACATACGTCCAGGTAGTTTGTTGCGTCAACAAAGCATGCTAGTCTAAGATATGTTCTGGGTGCATTTACTGGAGGCAAGCAAAGAGAAAGCATGAGCTACGTACAGATCTAGCAGTCATACCGGGTGATCTAACTTCCGTTTTGCAGCCGCTTGATGTCAGCTTGAATAAGCCGTTTAAAGATCAGTTATGTGAAAAATGAAAATGAGAGAATGGATGTCATCTGTTTTGGTGAAGAAGACAAAAGGTGGGAATTTTCAGAAGCCTGAAATCACCCTAGTCACCAGCTGGGTTAAGGAAGCATGGGATTCAATACCATCTGAAATGATTCAACGCTCATTTCTTAAATGTGGAATAAGTAATTCAAAGGATGGATCCGAAGATCACGTCATATACGAAAGCGAGGATGACGCACAACAAAATGGAGAGCATGACGACGACAACTGCTACACTGATGATGCAATGCCTACAGATGAATTTATAAATTAAATGTTTGATGACTCAAAAGATGAAGAAGAATTTAAAGGATTTTGACATTTTGCTTTAAAATAAATATTTCTTTCATTAATTCATATTGTATTATTTATAATGTCATGGAACAAGATTAACAGATTGCATTATACGTGGACATGCATTTTAGGGCTAGTTTTCAAACGAAATTTCTAGTTCGCATTATACGGAAAATATATGGTACACTGAGTTCAAACATGCGAATGAAAACCAGAAATTGAATCCTGTACCTGAACAATAAAATGCAACATGTCTGAAGGAATGTTCATTATAGTGTGAGATACACTGTCCCTAAAGGCTTAAAAGTTTGAGACACTGCAGTAATAGATCTTGGCCTTCTGGTAACCCCACAACCAAAAATCACATGGAGAATATCAGGTTGAGCAAGGTGGTGATGAAACTGTAAAGAAGTGACTAATCACGCTTTATTCTGTGAAGTGATGCCATAGAAGCTGTTGTACAGATCATGCAATAGTAAGATGCATCTTGCATAAAAATAGTCTCGTCCAGACATCGTCGTTGCGGATGGTGCAGAATGATGAAACTGTTCAGGATGTTGAAATATTTCTGAACAGTAATGGAACAAGTTATTGGTCCAATAATAAAATCTGCTATGAAGTCACATTAAAAGGTAATTTTAAGTGAATGTAATGAGAGATCCTGGATGTATGAGATGATTTGGAAGCCCAAATTCAACAATTTGGGTGTATACAGTCATGTTCAGATAAAAATGTGCATCTTCCCACAAAATTTTCCAAGGACAAGCATAGTTGCCTTCCAATCTGACCAGAAACGTCAGAGCAGATGTCAGTTGCTTATCACAATCATCATGTAGCAACATACAGTAGCTGTACTGTATGTTGCTGATCTTGTATAGATAAGATATAATACTTTTGCTGAATTTTCTATACCATGACTTAATTTTTTAAAGGTATTATCAAACCAAACAATTTAATCAAAAGATGTTTTATTAACTGCTTATATTTTGCTGAATTTCAAATCAGCATCTTCACCAGAGCACAACACACTTGTACATGCAACAGTGAGTAAGTAAAACAATAAAACTGCAGGGTACAAAAAATCTAAAGTCCTATTTATGGCGCCCTCTAATGTTGGGGAAAAAAAATCATTACAGCTATGTGGGAGTTGCTCTTAGGATGACAGTCTCTCAAATTTTTGGCAAATTAATGCAACCATACTTGATCAGGTTAGGAGAATTCTTCAAAGCCATTGCTGACTCAAAAAATAATCTTAACTCCTAAATAGCACATTCATTTCCTTCCATCTAATCTTGTGTGAAGGAGTGTCCAAAGCATGGTCTGCCAGTCCTGACTTCCCATAGTAATAGTAGCGAATGTATTTTTTATGTTCTTCCAGGGATGTTCACTGATCTTCCTGTTTGTCCATAGTAGGCCAAGTCACAGGGAACTTCATACACTCCTGGGTATGAAGTTCCCTGTGAAGTTATCTGTTAGATTTCCATACCATGGAATAAGGTGTATCGAATTTTCATGCTATTCCATGGGTGCTGCTACTATCAGCAACATTTTCCTGCGATCTGTTGACGATCGCAGTGGCAACTTCAATTATCTGGGTGGCACTTGTTTCTGTCCTCCAGGTCAAACTTCCAAAGATCCTGTTTCTTCAAACTTCTGAATCATTAATTTAGCTGCATTAATGAACAGAGAACCTTTTTGCAAGTTAAATTCAAAGGACGAATTATATTTGCAGAGAAAACACTAACCATAAACACACTGCTTTCAGCACATGCTTGGCAACCTGAAAAGTGTAATTAAAACAGTGTTGCAATTTTGCATGAGATTAAGAAAAAAAAAAAAAAAAAGAAATCTAGCTTAAAAAGTCTATTTTAAAAATCCAAGACATTTACTAATTGCAGGACAATGTGTTAGAATCCAGTATGGTTGTCACCCCCAACGATATGATAAAGAGGATTATTAGATTTGCGGATTTTAGGTCAACATCTTTGATACAATTTTTATACTGTACCCCTGAAGATATCTCTGAAAGGGAAAATATTGATATGAACCATGGAGTTCTATCCAGTACCTATGCCTAAATACACAACTGGTAAATAGAATGGTCTAGCATTTAATTTCCATTCCATTAAAAAAGAAGTTAGGGATTTTCTACCGATTAAAGTTTTTTTTTTTTTTTTTTTTTTTTTTTAAATTTAGTTTGTATAGAGATTTTTCCACAAAGAAACTTGATGGATTTCATCTTAATAGGTACGTAAAAAGGCTAATTCTGAATATATACAAAGTAATTGACATGATTTGCTTTGGAAATATAAAGAACCTTATTTTATATGGTGTACTTAGTGGATTCCAATCCCATTGTGGCATGGATATTTGTAGAAATCTTTACATGAGAGATGATTTTCATTACCATGATACCATCACCAATCTGCTTGCTAAAGTTTGAGCTGATAGTTTAGACTTTAGAGAAAGGCTGCCATCTTATCTAACACTTATCTCAGATAACTAATATGCTATGTTCCCTTTCTAGGAGGAAACCTGTAAATGATTTACATCTGCAATATTACAAGTTTTTATTTAATGCACTACCATAAAAAGTACACCAGATATGAAATATGTGAAGAAAAACCAACAAGCTGTCATTTCCCACATGAGTAAATTCAGATTATTGTATCTCATTTTACAAGTTTTTATTATAAAACCTGAAGTTCACAAATATGATTACATCTCATATTACAACTGCAGCTGCTGAATTTCATTGACTGATTCTACATATTATATACTCACATGCATTTCCAATAAAAACAAAAGTTATGCTTATTTTCGTGTTACCTATAAAACAGTACATATGCTTCACAGTTCTGGACCACTTGTGGATCTACAGCAGTAACATACTGGTCATCAAATTCATACCACTGATCATTGAGATAGTTCAGCGAATAAGATGTGTAATGTCCAGCTAAAAAAAAAAAAAAATATATATATATATATATATAGATTATTGTAGCATTTTTCTTATATTAATGAACAGTCATGTCAGATATAAAGAGATCAATAAACAAGTAAAAATTCTGGCTAAAAAGGCACAGGAAGACTGGCTCAATTAGGTCTCTGCAAGGAAACAGAGGAAAATGATACAGCAAAGGATATGAGAATGGTCCATAAAGACTTCAACTTGATTTCAGGGAAAAAGAGAAGGACAAAAAGTGGTACTTTGAAGAATGAAAGAGGAAAAGATCTTGTTGGAAAAAAAATGAAAAAATGATAAAGCAAGATTATATAAATTATATAAAAGAACTTTATGGAAATGAAGATAATATGGAATGTTGATCAGATAGAAAATGGTGATACCCCAGAAATTAAGGAATGGGAAACTGAAGCAGCCATCAAAAGAAAGGATAGGAAAGCTTCAGGAGTGGATGATATTCAAGGAGAGCTGCTGAAAACATTGGGAAAGGAAGAAATAAAACTTCTATCCATCATTTTTAATAGAAGTCTTGAGGAGGATAGAATACCTAAAGACATCGTAAGATCTATTTTTGTTCCTATTCCCAAGATTACAGGAAAGATGGATTGCAATAAGTACAGAACTATAAGCTTGATTAGCCACACTGTAAAAGTCCTAATCAACATAATATATAAAAAAACAGAATAGATGATAGAGAGAATTAAATGAAGCACAATTTGGTTTCAAGTGAAATGGGAACTAGGAAAGCCATCACAGCACTATGGATATTGGAGGAAAGAACAATCAAATGCAATAAAGATTTATATCTATGCTTTGTGGATTACAAAAAAGTTTTCACTAATGTTAATCACTCTGTTTTATTTGACATTATGCATAAAATAGGAATAAGTTGAAATATTATTAGACTGCTGTTCAGAATATATAAAAATCAAGAAGCCAGAGTTAGATTTGAAGGAGAGGATACTGAATGGATCCCCATAAGGAAGGGTGTGAGGCAAGGTTGGGACGTCCCCACTCCTTTTTTAAATGTCTATAGTGAATGGATGATGAGAGACCTTGCAAAGCCTGAAGGATAGAGTAAAGATAAATGGACATCTGATAAATAATATAAGATGTGCAGATGATATTATACTCATGAGCAAAACAGAGGAAGGTTTGCAAAGAATTTTGAATAGATTGAACAGGATTGGAAATGAGGGATTTAAATGAAAATAAACGTTCAAAAGACAAAAGTGATGAAGATGGGATGGAAATACTCTGAACGGACAAAGAATAGAGAATGTAAAAAGTTTTGAATACCTTGGGAGCTGGATAACAGATGACAATAGATCTAACTATGAAATTAAGAAACATAATTAAAAAAGCAATGGCAGCATTTTTCCAAATATCCACATATTCATCATCATCATGAACCATGGGATCACTGCTTGTTGATGTCCGATGCTGGCTTTAATATCTTCTTCCACCTTTCTTTGTCCAGTGCACAGTGTCTCAGTTTTTGTACACCCATTCCACACCAGTCTTTTATATCGTCTATCCATTCTCTGTATGGTCTACCTCTTCTGTTTAAACCATCCAAAATACCAAACATAAATGTCTTTATCTTCCAGCCCTCACTCATTCTACAGATGTGTCCAAATAAAGAATCCATTACCATATATTCCATATTTCTTTCAATTCCAACTTCTGTAACTAGATTTCATCCTTTTTGCTTGTTCACATGGTGTTGGATGGATCTTTATCCTCAAAATTTGCTAGAGTTCAAGAAGGATTTCTTTTAGATCTCTTTCTTCTATGTTTGTGCATGTGACGTTTTCAGTTGAACCTACATCCAGTAGAGTTCTGCAAATTACAGTGCACAGGCTCCTGCTCCCTCCCCTCCCCACACACACAACACATCTTCTGCAATAGAAATAAATGAAACCCCCTTGAATATCAATTCCTGCAATGCTAATTTCTGATCTCCAAACCATTCTTCAGTGGAGTTCTGATGATCATGTTAAGTTCAGCGCTTTTAGAAACTGAATCTCATCTTATTTCTTGCAAAAGAAATCCTTTTCTTTCTAGACAGACTTTTGACAGCAACCAAATCTCTCAATGAGATTTTTCTTCTTGAAATAACATAACTCAAACCGCCAATCATTATCTTTCTTGACATAAACATGTTATAATATTACATTCTCAGTATCTAAAACTAGCAGCATGGGAAAGGACTAACTCAAAGAATAATATATTTGATAATAGCAGTAGAATGTGTTTCAGTTAAGGCTGTGACTATTTTGCCACCAGTTGGTGACAGTGATCATGTTGTACTGACCTAAGAATTAGTCAACTGTATGGATTTTCAGGACAGGAGAGGTTATGTGCTAAATTACAAATCTGAAAATTATGACAAACTGAGGAGATTACTATCTTTGGTTCACTGCATTAGTTGTTGAATGGGAAGGATATAAACAGGAAGGTGAAAAGTAAGAGATAACAGTGAGTAAGTGGAACAATTTGCTTGCTGAAGGAGTGAGTACATCTAATGTGAATGAGTTTAAGAAAAGGTATGACAGCTGGTGTGGGTGATATATGTCCACCCTCGACGAGTCCACGACTCCCTAGTGCAGATTTGGTCATGACGCTATACAAAAAAGCATATTTGTATAATCTGAAGAGTATGTATTGTGATACATCACTACACATCACAGCTTGGAACAGTCTACTCTCCAATCACAACAATTTCTGCATTATGTAATCATAATCAAAATAATGTTTGGCTTGTGTGCAGCAATCTTTTCATGAGCTTCAGTACAGGATTTTCTTACACCCACACCTTTAGCTGTACTACTAGATAAGAAAATCCAGTGACATAACATGACAGGGGGAACACAAAACCTTTTTTGTGCTTTGCTGTCTTCAGATTATATAGTCTACTGTTGCTTGGGTTTCTATACTTAATTTCACTCTTTTAATGATATTCAAAAACAGTTTATTCTGGATACTGTACTTGTGCTGCAGTTACAAGGACTGAATAATTCAATAAGAATAAGCCAACATTTTCATTAGGTGCCAAGTTAGATATTCAATCTGATGAAAGCAGATCAATGCTACTGGTCTATTTTTAGTACCATATGAAGCTTCAGTTATTTAGTGTACATTCCTGTTCCTTTATACTCAACAGTGGAAAGTGGTTTGTTACTGGAATATAGAATGAAAAATTGTGGTTGCCATAAAATTTTTGCAATACAGTGTGTACATTAATATGTAAGCTTATTTTTATACTAAACAAATTGCTTTCTGCTAGTTTGATCTTTCATCCAACCTTATATTTGCTAGTTGTTGGTTGACCCCACATTCAAACATAAAGAAAATTTTTATTATACTGTGCCACTCTATGTTTGAAATCACACAATTATTGTGAAGGAATTAAGCATCAAATAGCACAACAGCAATGTGAACTTGCTACAGGCCGAAAATTTCTTACTTATACATAGGGTTTCCCTGTAAGATTCGTATTTTAATGAGCGGTGCAATGAAACTGAAATTAGGCAAGCACAAGAATCAAGTTAAACAAGATATTTAATTCTCTCACAAAATTATTTTTACATAAGAAACAAGAACTCTATTAAGATCAATACAATTAGATAATAATTTATGCATTCTATAACGTATTTAGATTCTACTCAGCTGAGTGCATCATTTATTGCTAGAACATATAAGGCTTTCACAATTCTCATCTGTTAGGATTTCAACTTTGTTTCACCTTAAACAACAACAATATTCATCAAAAGACTTAAAAAGTAATTCTTTTTAGTCTCATCGAATAATCACAAACTTCAATGTTATCAAACACTTAGCTGGCATCATCAATATCTACCAGAGGATTAAAATAGTTCTTAAAAAGGCTCAGTCTTGCATTTACATATACATTGTGAGATAACACATTCAAACATGAACTAATTCTTCAATGAAGTTTCTCACATTAGTTTCACAAGGAAAATGTTTTATAATATCACTCATTCAAGCTTGACTAGCTGGTTCCAGCAACACGAAATTTGACCAAGTTCTCCGGACACAAGCAACACTATCACACATTAGTTATAGAATAGATATTCTTACCGGTATATGATCATCATAGCTTGCACATTATGGAAAAATCTTACAACACTTCTAGGCACTCGATAATCCTCCACTATAGACAACACAAAAGTTATAGTATCCCTGAATTAAGACTGGAAAATGTATTTTCTTGCCAGTAATAACTTATCTTATGATAAATCTCGATCATATTATTATCCTTTCAATCGGGTAAATTCCTTTACAAGGTGACAGGAAATTATAAATAAATATGAGTTTGAAGTAAGATTCATTAAAATCGGAACAAGTTTCCAAATCTTTGTTACGTCATACGATCCCGGGTTACATCACATCTCACGACCTTCCCACACTCTCTCCAATTTCCTTCTGGTTCCTTCTTCCTATATCTCATAAATCCTCTCTCTCTCTCTCTCTCTCTCTCTTTCCGGCCCAAACTTGTTTTTCTTTGCTCTTTCAGTTTACAATCAAATTCCAACGTGATCGTTGTACAGTTCCCAACGCTAAGGCACGCACTATCTCAAAATAACATAGTTTTTCTGACAGCAGCCAATCAAATCACATTAGCAAAGTCTCCCTTAGAAATACTTTCACTTTCAGTAACAACAAATAAAATGCATATATCACAATTCGTTTAGGATACATTTACAAGTTAATATAAAGAATTTATATAAGATAAATAACTAAAAAAATTTACAATTATTATTTCAATGAACAAATAACAGTAAGTGTTTAAATTACAATTTACTTAGGAGCAAACTTTGCACAGGAAATGCCATCCATGTTAAATCATGAATGAAGTATTAATAATCATAAAATTCTTCATTCACAATTTAACACTACCATACAAATGCTCAAAAAATAAATAAAACATTTAAAGTGTCTAACTGAAAAGGTTAACAAATTTATAGGTTGCTAGTGACTGTGGATAAAAAATTGGAATGGGCGGGAGAACAGACATGAGAAATCTGTTCACACTAGAGTAAAATAACTGTGAATTATAATTTCCAGAAAATATTAGCAGAAGAGGATCAATTCAACAGGGGATAAGTGGTTAGCTGTTGCCATATCAGCAGTAAGTTTTTATGAAAGTAGAAGAATGAGTGCTAGCTTACATTATGACTGCTAAAAATAACTAATTGTACTAGCAGAGCAAGATGTTGGAAGTTTATTTTCCACTTGGTTAGATTATAATAAATTTAGTTTAATTCCTTACCCAAGTGTAAGCAAACAAAGTTTGCACCTGAAGTATCTTCAGGACTGAAGCAACTCGTAGTAAAGGTAGATCAAGCTCTCTCATCACTCCTTGTCTCAGTATCTCCCATAAAGCAAAGTACATCTCCTTGCAGACATGTATAATGCTATGCATTAAGGGAAGGGCCACTACCCAGACTGGTTTCAACCTTTACTGAGGACTCGTCAGTGAGAGCCAGACCCAGGGTGGAAAAATGGGTTTTTTACCGAATTCAAACTTACAATACAAAGCCAATTCAACTACTGGAGATTACCATGGACAAATGAATTCTATGATCTTCAAAAAGTGGGCAGAAGAAAAACTGATTCCAAACCTTCCTAAAAATGCTGTTGTTATAATTAATAATGCTTCATATCACTCCATTCAAATTAAACAAAGTTCCAAATTGGTCTAATAAGAAGCGAGTTCTTATGAATTGGCTCTCTGCAAATAACATCTCATTTCCCTGATATGCAAAAAATTGAATTGCTTAACTTGGTCAAAAGAAACTCGTCCACAACTAAACTATGTAAATTCGAGACGATGCTCAAAGAGCATGGATTCCTAGCTTTGAGGCTACCACCATATAATTGTGATATTAATGCTATTTGAGTATGTTTGGGCAGAAGTGAAAAATTTTATTCGTCATCGCAACGTAACTGGGGATAGTGATATGTTGAAACTTTTTAAGCTTTTAGAACAGGCGATTGAAAGTATTACAGTTCAAAACTGGGGAAAATAATGTTCTCATATCACCTCATTGGAAAATATGTATTGGGACAGAGATGGAATTATCGAAGAATTATGCGAACATTTGGTGATCAGTTTAAGTGAAAGTGATAGCAATTCAGACACCGATTCAGGTGACTATGAAGATTAAAAGGATTTGATAATGGTATTTTTTTTTGCATGGTTTTGTTAAAGTTACAAAAAGTCATAAATAATTAATTGGTTTAGGACATTCAAGTGTCTCAGTTCTCTCAACTGCAAGTTTAGAATACCTAAGTTCATTTGAAAAAAAATTGTTTTTCTGTATAATTATTTTTATTTTATGTTATACCATTTTTAATTTTGTTAATACTATATGTACATTTTTTCCAACTGTTATATTATACAGCAAAATAGTTACCACTTTAAAAACTACAATGTTCGTAAAAGAAAAGCTAAATTTTCCGACCTGTAATAATAAACAAACTCATCCCAGAAGACAGATTGATTATCGGAATGGATTTTTCTTTTTGCGACATGCGCAGAAGTGTCGAAGGGTCTTGCATCTGTCGGCATATTATACCTCTGTTAACAAAGCCTCGATATAACGAAGTCTGCAATTTCAAGCCTCATTTTATGTAAAAATATTAAAATTTTACGGTCAACACCCGGCAATCATCCAATTGGCGAATGATGGCGTTTCATCACATACTCCCAAGCTGTGGGCGTGTCTGTTTGAACAGTTTCATGCGTCATCCGAATTAATTTAGTCATTGCTTACACTTCGTAGGGTGTGTTTCAGTGTGGTGCATTGCAATAAATGACATATGTTCTCTGATAGCATTATTGTAGATTTTGTAAATATTAATTGATATTTTGTTTTTCTACCCATTTAGTTAAAATGTCAGAATCAAGGAAAAGAAAAGCAATTTCTTTAGAAACTAAATTAAATATCGTTCAACATGTTGAAAGGGGTGAAAGAAAATCCGATGTGGCACATTCTTTAGGATTAGCGCAGTCAACTTTAACACCCATACTTAGTCAATCAGAAAAAATAAAAGTCTGCTCAGAATTGTACAGATGTTACAGCAGCAAAATTAACTCGCTTAAGGAGTTCAATTTTAGAAAAAATGGAGAAAATGTTAGGTTTGTGGATAGATGACATGTCACAACGTCATATGCCTTTAACTCAAATGGTGATTCAAGAAAAAGCATTATTTTTGTTTAATCACCTGAAATCTAAAACTGAAGAAATTGCAGAAAATTTTGCGGCTTCTCATGGTTGGTTTGAAAAATTTAAAAAATGGGCCAGAATTCATAGTGTAAAATTATCAGGAGAAGCTGCAAGTACAAATGTTGAAGCTGCGAATAAGTTTCCAGAAAAATTAGAGGAAATAATTGAATGTGAAAAATTTTCACCAAATTTAGTGTTAAATGTTAACGAAAATAGTTTGTTCTGGAAATGGCTACCATCAAAAAGCTTCATTTCTATTAAGAAAAATCAGCAGCTGAATTCAAAGCAACCAAAAACCTTTAACATTACGCTTCAGATCAAATGCCTCTGGCAATTTTAAATTAAAATTGTTATCAGTTTACCATTCAAAAAATCCGAGGGTGTTAAAAGGCAACATAAAAATGAACAAATGCCTGTAATATGAAAAGCTAATAGAAAAGCGTGGATTACCAAGGAGTTATTTACTGATTGGTTTGTTAACCACAAGTCCAGAAATCAAAAATGCTTACAAGTTGGAAAAACTACAGCATTAAAAGCTCTTGGAAAGAAGCCACCTCAGAAATGCTTAAATGGAGTTTGGCACAAATTCTTGTCAGAAGTTGTACTAGAAGAAAATAACATTCAAGAGATTAGAAATGAAGTTATCCAGATGGCTCAATCAATAGGTTTTGAAAATGTCGACGATTATTAAATGCAGAAGGTGATGGTTTTTCAGTGGAAGATTTAGAAAAACTTGTTAGCAACGAAGCCAAAGAAAATAAAGACGAAATTAAAGAAGTTCCTACTGAAAAAGTGTTAGCAACCAAAGATTTAAAAAGGTACTTGAATAACATTGAAAAAGTTTTAAATTTTTTCAGTGAAAATGATCCTGATTTAGGAAGAAGTGCTATTGTTAAGCAATCAGTGTTAAATGCAATAAATCCAAATAGGCAATTGTTAAATGAAAGAGAAAAAAAGCATAAACAATACTTTAGATTCGTATTTTAAAATGTCGTGATTTTATCTTTGTTTGGTACATAGTACTGACTTTTTATTTAATAAAGCTTTTCTTTTTTCAAAAAAAAAAAAGTCTTTAATTTTCTTTACGTAAGAACATATCCATATTATGGCCATAGTATTTTTGACCTCTGAGAAGGAAGTTTCGCTTAACAAAGTAATTTCGTGGAACGCATCCTCTTCATTAATCGAGGTATACCTGTGTATATATATATATATATATTGTTAAATTGTGAATGAAACTATGTTGTGTAATTTATTTTTTTTCATTCACATTTAACATTGCTTATTATGTATTAATCATAATTTGTATAAAGATTATTTATTGTTCCTTAATTAAGGATTACTATTTAAATATTTATTCTAAACTTAACCTACTATTAAGTTATTAAATAATAATATGTGTAGAAATTTATGATAACTAAAATATATATGTAAAGTAACGAAAAGTGTATTATAAATAATTGTATACGTAATGAAAAGGCTGATTAAGTAGCTCAAATATTCTGTTTATTCTTATTTGTGAAAATTTAATGTTATGTAATCACTCATGTAGTAGTAGTAGAGCATTGTATTACATTAGCGAAATGTTTGCGTTTATTTGTTGTCATGGAGACGCATGAAATAAACAAGCACGAGTCGAAGAGTGCGTGACCTTGGAACCAGAAAGGAGAAAGGAGAGGCAATAAGAATTTTATAGAGAGAAAAGAGAGGAAGTTTTTGCGGAGCGGGAAGGAAGGTAGGATACAAGCAAAGGAAGTGGAAGAAAATTATAAGTTCTCTAGGGCCGAAATTCATGAGAATAGTGTTTAGAAGTGAGCCAAAACATAGTGAATCATATATTTAGCTGCAAGTGAAGTCAGCTGTGTTATAGAGGAAAATTGATGTCGTAATCGGATAAATAAAGAACTGGACATTCAATGGGAAATTCTGATTAGTTCCAGTTAATCTTGGATTACGTCTTAATTCTGTGTTGCCCTGAGAAGAATATAATGAACTTAACTTGTTGTAGAAAAGTAAACAAGGAAGGATATCAGTACCTTATTGCTGTTTTTTTAGAGTAGCGAAGCGCGATTAACAGTAGTTCAGTTAAAGCGTTGGAGAATTTTATTTAATGTGTTCCGCTAGCTGAAATAAGTTAATTCATAAGTGTGCTCGCAATAAATTGATGTATTGAAGATTGTATCTGGTAAGAGTAGTCATACATGTTTGTTTATTCTAACATTAACTATAGCGTATCTTCGAAGTTCAAGGTCCGAAATAAGATTGCTTGGAATAATGTCTACCTTGATTAGTGCCTGCTGTGAATTTAAACATTAAGTACAACTGATAGATGTGTGCAGACTGATCAAATGAGAAGTTTTGTTTTATTAACTTCAATTAAGAAAATTTATAATTTTGAAGCAGTGAATTGTATGTTAAAGTTTAGAACATTGAATTGGAATGAGTGACTTAGTAAGATGTATTAAGTTATTTGTATTGTTTCATTTAAAAGTAGAATTCATGTATTTGCTATATTATATCGTATATTAAATGTTTTATTTTGTTAATCTAAATATTGTGTTTGCCTGAACTCCCTTTTATTGCACCGTTCATAAAAAATTCGAATCTTGCGGGTGCCTCAAATAGAATAATAATAAATGATTCGGCCTAATGAGAAGACTGCTAACTTAATTAAGAATTGATCCTACTATTTTATATAGACTAATCTAAAATAGGGTGGCGCAGTATAATTATAAATTTCCCTACTTTTGGATCGGTGATCAATTCGCAATTAGTTATTTTATTTATAAGAGTGACTTGAAACTAGATGGTAAATTAGAACACAACATGAAAATAGAACGTCACGACAATATATATATATATATTCTTAATTCTCAATAAAACGAAAAAAAAAAAAAAAAAAGAAAATAGTGAAAAAACTGACCTAACAATGATCCAGCCAATTGTTATTACATACAAATTCATCATCCAAACTGTTTAGCAAATTATTCTGCTTGAGCCTTCAAGATCAGACCATCTATTAAGAATCCAGCACCTTTTAGTGTAGTGAACCATTGAAGCAACGCTGCATCGACATATGCAAGCTCATACTCCCTAATTTTTTTTTTTGTTTCAGTTATGTTGTTTCCATTGCCGATATGTAAACATCTTTATTCTTCCACAATATCAATATTGTTGAAGAGGGCAAAGAAATTTTATACACTTCTACATTTTTCATATCAAGTTCTAACTCACATAATTTTGACTTTTTTTTGCAAACTGAGACATTTTCTTTTAGTAGACATGTTTCCAACAGAAGGGTTTGCTTTTAACTGATTTTACAATTATAGCAATGCTTGGATAAAGTGAGGAAGGACAGCCAGAGACTAGACACTGGAGAGGTAGCAGTGAGGAGTTGGACCCCAATGACAAGCTTAGGTTACAAACCAGCTGTAATCCGACAGGTGGTTATGAAAACTAAGTCAATTACATAATACAGTACCCAATTCTGTTCCAAGAATTGGGTACTGTATTATGAGAACTACCTGAGTAATTAAGAATGTTTGCATACTTACCAAAATTAGTACGCTATCCATGTACAGCATAGCATGCTTGTTATAAGCATGAACAATTATATGGGAATACGAGTATAAATTTAAAATCATTATGACCTTTTCTCATTACAGCTATGATCTTGTTTTTTCAGTGTTCACTACAATAAAGTTCTACTGTGTGTGTATATATATATATATATATATATAAAGACCAGAGAGCTTATGGGAATACAAGTCTTGGCAGCGAACTTGCCTTAACTTGCACTCTTAAATAATTTCCATGTTTCCATAAATATATATTTGTTACAAAATATGGACTGACCTGTTTATTTTAAAATGCCAAAATGAGGACTACTAGGGTCTTTACTAATTACTCTTATGCACTGACTGTGCTTCACTCACAAAAAATACTCTCTGACACAGGAATGATTTGGTACTGAATGAGAGTTTTTGTCCTTTTAAGGTTTCTGTCTGATCTCTGATGAGAACCAACTATTCGAATCAGTTGTCAGGCTAGCTAAACCCTAAGCACAAACTTCTTAAGAAAAGGTGAATAGATGGGTGCCTGGACAGCATTCTCATAATTCTCTGGACTTTCTTCGAAACTTTCCTGGTTTCTATATATATATATATATATTTGGTTCAGAAATAAGGATTTTTATTTTTTATTTTTACATTCTCATGTAGTTATATGGTTAAGTGAAGTATTATTATTACATAATTTTCAATCCTTTTCTTCCTGCAATTTACCAAATTGCAGGAAGAAAAAGCATGGTAAATTAAATTATAAACATTTTGAATGAAATTTCATAAATAAATGTTTTGGTGAAAAAAAATATATGGGCATTAAAATTTTTTTTCAAAAAATTTGTTTATAAAATTTAATTCAATATCATTATCGTTATGCCCATCAAGGATTTAGGCCCAGAGCGGCCTGTTCCAGCCTTAGAAGTCATTGTTGAATCTCTTAAGAGGACGACCTGGTTTTCTTTTTCCTAATGGTTTAATTCAATATGCTTCGGCCAAATCATAGTTCATTGCAGCCATAATTTTGGATATGTTGAGAGAGATGGATTTCCTTGTTAATATTCTGATTTCTGATCAAAATATCTAGAGGAAGTAAGGAAATAAAAGCATATACAAGTTACTTTAAATTACCTCTGTCAAGTACAATCTCCTTGATCATATGCAGTAATACTTCCAATGTTCAGTGTATCTCTAGCTGGCCAACAGTTGCCATTTTCAATCACATATCTGAAACACATACGAGTGAAACAGTTTTGAATGTAACTATTGAAACTGTTTTCCCTACAGGATGTTTTTTAGCCTAAAGAGGAATTGGCAACAAGAGCCAAATCTAGTGAATAAAGATGGGCATAAAACTGTAAGATTCCTGAACTATCAAAGGAATACACTGGCATTATGGTGCACTGATGTGGTTCAGAAACTGCAACAGGAAAATTTCATTTGTGAAACTAAGTCCAACTGCATCTGGAGAGCAATGAAACCTAGTTCCACGGACAGCGATTCATGGCATGGTTTAGGAATATCATTTGATGTACTAAATCGTTCACATCAGAGAAAGAAACTTGGCATTGGTTTAACATTTGGCTTAATCTGTCTTGATATTTTAAAATGAAAATGCCACATAGGTAGTTTTACTTATATTTTTTAAGTTTGTGTGACCATCTTAACTTATTCAGTTTATTTTGGAACTAGATGCAAATGGAAAAATGAGGCCTTCAACACAATATGACACTCACACAGGAGATGTTCTGCAACCATTTACAAGCAGAAGTAATTACACAGAAACAATTCCCAAGAAGGAAGCTTGCTTGAAGTTTAGATCAGCTCCTTCATGACAGTCAAAAGATCACCTTTTCCATAAGGCTGCACCACGAAATGTGCTAAATATCCTCAAAGATTATTTCCATCCTTTAATCCAAACAAACAATATATATATATATATATATATTTAATCATCATCATCAAATTCCTGCCATGTACCCTCAAGGAGGTGTACAGGATATGAGAGTACTACATGAAAAAAATTACATAATTACTAACTTCCTATCTACAATTTTTCTCCAAATCAGTCTGTTACTTGTCAAGAGTCCAACATTATCAGATTTTATATTTCTATCGTCTAAGGCACTTTGTACCGTATCAATCCACCTATATCTTGGTCTTCCCCTTAGTCATTTTGCTGCAAACCTGGCCGAGAACACTTGTTTTGCTAATCTTTCCTCGCCCATTCTTTTTAAGTGACATTACTATCTGAGATGCTCTGCTAATGCATTCCTGGATAACGACAATGTCAAGTTCTTTCCTAATATCCTCGTTTTTAATATGATATTGCCATTGATGCTATCTGTTCACACCTCTAAGCTTTCTCAGGACTCTCATATATGCAGTCTCCAGTCTTTGGTCAAGTGTTTTACTTCTGACCCAGCTCTCAGATCCATAAGTTAAAACTGGTTTGAAAACTGTCTTGTATACAGCTAATTTAGTGTTCCAACTAATTTCTCTCTTATTCCATATGAATTTATTCAACTGACTTCCGAATATACCAGCTTTGTTGATTCTGTTGTCTATATCCATATTTAATTTATCATCTTCACTAAAAATCGCCTAAGTAGCTGAAACGTTTTACTTATTTCACAGGTTCCCAGTTCACAACACAGTTGACATTTTCAATGATTCTGCCTATTTTCATTGTCATTGTCTTTTTATTGCTGACCTTCATACCATATCTATTACAACAGTTATTCAATTTAGTCAGAGAATCTTGCAGACTTGTAGTGGATTTATTTAGAAGTATAACATCGTCCGCATAACGCAAAGAGCTGACATTAACATCTCCAATTTTGATATCATGTTTAATACCACTTTCCTTCATAATGTGATCCATATAGATAATGAATAACAGAGGGGATAATGTACATCCTTGTCTCACACCAGATTTAACATTAAACCATCTTCCTGTACTTCCTTCAATTCTAACTGCTGACTTACAACTCAAATAAAGACTAAGTATTGCTTGATATAATGCATTGACACCATATAAGCGTAGCGTATTTCAATAGCTTCTCTCTTGGCACCCTGTCATATGCCTTTTTCAAATCGACAAAACTTAAATACAGATCTTTGTTATATTCCCATGCTTTGTCGACTATTTGTCGTAAAGTGAAGATCTGATCCTGACAGCCTCTATTTGGCCTGAATCTAGCTTGTTCTTCACCAAGATATTCTTCCACAATTCTTCTCAACCGTTTCTCAAGAATACTTGCATAGATTTTGCCAGGAACACTCAGTGGGGAAATACCTCTGTAATTCTCACATTCAGTTTTATTTCACTTTTTATATATAGCTCCTTTTAGAGCTCTACTCCAATCATTGGGAATTTGTCCCTCTGTCCACGCTTTCTGAACTATGCAGTGCAGCCACTGTAAGACTCTTATACCACCATAGTTCAGCATTTCTGGTGGAATATCATCTACTCCTGCTACCTTTAAACATTTCAAGCTTTTGATGGCTTTTTCAACTGTAAGTATGGATATGTATTCCTGACCAGGCATGCCTGGTCAGTGTTTTTTACTGCCATGCTGTCATCACTGCTTGTTTCATTTAGCAATTTTTCAAAGTAATTACTCCATATTTCATGGATATCTTTTTCTCCCATTTTCATGTCGCCTTTATCATCCCTAACATGACATCCTTTTACCTTTTACAGCACTCTTTCCTCCATTTCTAAGTTTCTTCGGCAACCTCCAGAATATTTAGCCACCTTCTTGATATTTATTTTCTATGTTCTTATCAAAGCCTTCCCATGACTTTTGTTTAGCTAGTTTTACAGTGTTTAGCATTCTTGCATTTGTCTCTGTATCTCTAAGAGCACAAGCTGACTTATTTGACAGGAACTTTTGATATGCTTTCTTCTTTTCATTCACTGCCTCTTGTGTCCACCAGGGAGTTATGATTTTTTTATCCTTGCAGACAACCTCACCACATGTCTCTCTGGCAGAATCAATCAATGTTTTCTTCAGAGTTTGCCACTGAATCTCCAAGCTTTGATTCCTATTCTCAAACTCTTTCATTTTTTCTTCAATAATCTTTGTGTATTTTAGTCTACAGTTCGCATCTGAGAGCTGCTCAACTTTTATTCGCTTTAAAACTTTCTTACATGTTATTCTTTTCAATGTGAAATTCAATTTTATCCTGCTCAAGACTAAATAGTGATCACTTCCAATTTCAAATCCTCTGTACACTCTGGTGTCCTGCACCAGGGAGAAAACATCACTATCAACAATAACATAGTCAATGAGACTTTTCTTATTCCTTGCCTTTTCTCTCCATGTGAATTTGTTAGTGAACATGGTGTTAGTAATAACCAGTCCATGTTCTGAGCAGAAATCCAACAGATATTTGCCATTATTATTAGCTTTGCTCTTTTCTCCAAATTTTCCCAAAATATTTTTGTATGTCTGACAATCATTTCCTACTCTGCTATTTAGATCCCCAACAAGGACCAACTTTTCCTTTTTCATTGCGTCAGTTGCTTTTTCTAAAGCCTCAAAAAATTCCTCCACTTCTACCTTAGTAGAATCTTCTGTGGGACCATAGGCACAAATAAGTCTCATTGTCCAGTTCCCCATTCTCATATTTGCCCACATTACTCTACTTGAGACTGACTGCCATTCAAGAAGATTAGCCTCGTATTTTGTGTTGAATACTATGCCTACTCCTTCTTTTTCTTGATTGTCATTGCCTGAATATAACATTTTGTATTTATTGCTCAGAAAGATCTCATCAGTTTTTGTCTTTTTTGTTTCAGTCACCCCTATTATGTCGATCTGGTACTTACCTAATTCCTCAGCTAGCTCCATTTCTTTGCCATTCAGGCTTCTTATGTTGATAGTACCGATCTTTAGCTCTGGTGATGTTGAGTTGGGGTTTGTTTCAGATTTGTTCCAGTAGCTGACTTTTCGCTGTTTGCCCTGTTCCCTGGAGAAAATAACGGGGTCCTTGTTTAACCGGGCAATACCCCAGCCAGCATGAAATTTTGTCATGCCATACCATCATTTTTTATTTTGGTTTAACCAATAAGAATACAATTTGGTCGACTAAATCCCAAATTGCCAGCCTATCCTCGTTCATTCAGTATCCAAGTAGATACCCAACAGGGTGCACCACGAGAAGGTGAGGATTGGACATTGGGTCAGAAGCCCTGGTCGGTTCTCCCCATTCCTTTAAAGGCTATGTGGAGGTCTCCTCTCAGTTATACAGCTTTGACCCTTAAGCACCCCATATCTATTTATATATGGGGTGCTTAATGGTTCTCCGCATTCCTTTAAGGGCTATGTGGAGGTCTCCTCTCAGTTATACAGCTTTGACCCTTAAGCACCCCATATCTATTTATATATGGGGTGCTTAATGGTTCTCCGCATTCCTTTAAGGGCTATGTGGAGGTCTCCTCTCAGTTATACAGCTTTGACCCTTAAGCACCCCATATATATTTATATATACCCCATATATATATATATTTAATAAACATATCAATTATATATATATATAAGAAACCCATATGCTAAACATATCAGATAAACTATATCTGTTATCTGTCTTATCTATAATTAAAAAATGAGATACACACACAAATAAACAAATACACATAATATAATGAATTTAGAATATATGTTTTTTTTATATATTTATACCATCATGAGGGAGACAATCAATTACAGAACTCAACTTTCTACAAGAAAGAAGAAAATGTTGGTTCTTAACTATCAGAAAAAATCAAACACTCTGATGAACTATATTTGAATTTTCAATTACTACTTACATCCAGCAGTTCCATGGTGACAAATTACAGCTGCCAAATCATATGATGTAACACCTCGGGGGCAATCTAAAACCAATGATATTACAGTTAAAAAAATAAAAACAAGAGGGGAAGAAAATAAATTAACATCAATACATAAATAAAATGGACTTTTTTTTAATGTTAATTTTTATAACTAAACCCTTAATTGGTTGTAATGGTATAGTATAACTGCAAATACTGACATGGTTTAAATACACTAATACCTCCCTATACGCTTTAACAGCAGCGTATAGAGAGGTATTTTTCGCTATAACAGCCTTGTGTAATTATATGGCTAAGTTTCGATTTACAGCCTACAATTTTTCAATATACAGCCAAAAAGTAGGGAAATCCCCTGTGTACGTCTTTTGTCATGTGTTCTAGGCCGGCCGGGCTGCTCTGTGCAGGAACACTACTTGCGTCATCTTGTAGTTGCGCAATCTTCGCGTAGCACATAATTCATCCTCTCCTTCTGTAAACATGCTCATGAGTAGATGCATTTAGTCATTAGTTTAGTAAATTAGGTAAATCTCCAGTATCAAAAGTAAAAGTGTTTGTTTCTTGTTGCATTCTGTTTCAGCTATAAACATTGTTGATAAGTACATAATATGCATTTGTATGTAAATATATATTAAAGTGTTCAATAAATATGTATGTATTCATGTTGCTATAAAGTGTGTACATTATAACTGTTATTATTTTTTGTTTTTTAAATAAAATCCAATATGTATTTGGGGAAAACATGAGCCTGAAACATTCTTTAAATTTGGAGAGTGATGGAGTTAAAAAATGAAGCCGAAAATCTGTCTCACTAGAGACTAAACTAGATGTTTTGTGTCATATTGCTTCTGAAAAAATTGTTGATATATGTAAGGCATTAGAGCTTGCGAAATCTACTGTTCAAACAATTCGTGCTAACAAAGAAAAAAGTAACGCACATTCACAGTCAGCTGCACCTTTAAGTATTTCAAAATTAACATGCCAAAGAAGTAGCAATATGGAAAGAATGGAAAAATTATTAAACATATGGATTGAAGACAACAATCAACAGAGGATGATGCCAATGAGCCAAATGATTATCTAGGAAAAGGCAAAAAGTATTTTTGAAAATTTGAAGAGTGAAGATACTAGTGAAGGTCCAGCAGATGAAACTTTTCTAGCAAGCCGCGGTTGGTTTGAAAAATTTAAAAATCGCCATAATTTGCATAATATTAAAATGAAAGGTGAAGCAGCTAGTGCTGACGCCGATGAAGCGCTAGCCTATCCAAACATTTTGAAATCACTTATTGAAAGAGGTGGATACGTTCCTCAACAAGTTTTTAATATGGACGAAACAGCATTTTATTGGAAACGAATGCCTGAAAGAACTTACATTTCAAAGAACGAAAGGGCTGCATCTGGATATAAGGTGTCCAAAGAGTGATTAACTTTGCTCCTTGGTGTGAATGCGGCAAGGGATTTTAAGCTGAAACCGCTTTTGGTATATGCTTCTGAAAATCCAAGAGCTTTAAAAAGATTGAACAAGAAACACTTGCCCGTCATTTGGAGGTCCAACAAAAAAGCTTGGATGACCAAAATACTCTTCGAAGATTGGTTCAAAAATTATTTCTGTCCTGATTTCAAAAAAATACTTGCAGGAGAAAAATTTAAGTAACAAATTCTTGCTCCTATTGGATAATGCTCCAGGACATCCAGTTAACTTATCTGAAGATGTGGAGATTAAAATCTACCTAAAAAAAAAAACGGCCCTAATCCAGCCAATGGATCAGGGTGCAATAGCTACTTTTAAGGCATATTATTTACGAAGAACCTTTCGAAAACTTATAAATGAAACCGATGGTGAATCATCAATTAAAGAGTTCTGGAAAAAATTCAACATCAAAGATGCTGTGGACAACATTAGCGGATCATGGAATGAGTTGAAGTCAATTCAATTAAGGGGCATGTTGCAGCTAAAAATACAACTTTCAAAATTTCAGAAGTTGAAAGACTGGTTGTGGAAGGATTTTAAAAAATTACTGAGTACACATGGAAATGTTGCATAACCCATGTTATTGAAGAAGAAGAAAAATTATGGGCCCTTGATGGAATGATAGATGAGGTGGTAGAAACTGTGTTTCACAGATGACAGCTCTGAATCTTTATTTAGTGAAGATGCACAATCTGATGACACTACTACCCACAGCCGCCTGAGCAGCGTTGAGGAGCTTCCACAATAAATTAATGAAGGGAATACGAGTGTTTATGTATACATACATACATATATATATATATATTTTTTTTTTTTAATGTTGGGCCCATACACGAGAAGTTGGTAGATCAACCTATAGTACATTAATACTGTGTATGGGTTGGGAAAGAAGGTACTTGTTCACATTGGATTTGAATGAATGTATATTGCATTCCTTAGACAACACATCAAGGGGAAGACTGTTCCATAGTATAGCAATTGCAGGGATGAAGGAGGAGGAGAAGAAACTTGTTCTGTGGGTTTCGAGGTGCACTGTGTAGGGATGTTGAGCAGTAGCTGTATGTGTTCCAATGAGATTAATACTAAGTGGGGGAATTATTGATGTTTTTCGGATGGAAATATTTGTAGAAAACACAGTGCAGAGACAGGTCGTCTGTGCAAAAGTGTGGGAGTGAGTTGGTCATTAATAAGTCTGATTTCTTTACTATGTATTGAGTAGAGCATTTTAAGGGAGCTTTTGAGAGTCCCACCCCCATGTGTGGGAGCAGTATTCGATAATAGGGTGGATTAGTGATTTGTATAAGGTTAACAGCTTTTCAGGAGTGAAGTAACATCTTGAGCGAAAGAGAAATCCTAGTTTTTAAGAAGCTGAGGATGCAATGGTTGTTATGTGTTTATGTCAGGAGAGGCTTGATGTTAGGGTAATTCCAAGAAGAGAAATCTCAGATTGTGTGGAACTTTTGGTGTTGTCAAAAATAATACTGGGAGAATTTTTTTTTTTTTTTTTTTTTTTTTTTTTTTTTTTAAATGAGAAATGAGACAGTACTGGGTTTTATTTGCATTGAAACTGACTAGGTTATTGAACCCCATTGGAGGATGGCTTAGAGGTCTGAATTGAGAGCAGTGGTGGTTGCTGTTCTGTAGATTGAGGTTAGTTGTGTGGATCTCATGTTGAAGGCTTAATGGATTTTTGTGGGAAAGAATAGTTGTGTGGAGCAAGGCTTATCAAAAGAAAGGGAGGAGTGCAATGTGCTCTCATCTGCAAAACTGTGTATTGGGTTGGAGGTAAGCTGAAGTAGGTCATTGATATATAGAAGGAAGAGGGTTGGTGAGAGGACAGAACCTTGAGGAATCCCAGTATTAGTTGAATGGTGAGAAGATAAGGAGCCATCCACAACAACACATAGTGTGCGTCCAGACAGAAAGCTGGCAATCCCACTACAGAGGGACCAAATGATGGCAGCTTGCTTAGTAAGCCCTTGCACCAGGCTTGGTCAAATGCCTTGGAGATATCAACTCCAACTGCACGAGATTCGCCAGACTTCTCCATGTCATTTGTCCAGAGATGGGTGACATATGCGAACAGATCTCCTGTTGATCGCAGTGACGGAATCCATACATGGTTTATAAGACGGGTAGCTTCAAGATAGTGTAGGAATTGGGAATTGATGATTTTTTCCATTACTTTAGACAAGACTGAGGTGAGCGAGACAGGGCAGTAGCTGGATGGCAGTGACTTGTCGCCCTTCTTGGGAATTAGTTGAATATAGAGCCAATTTCCAGACTGTAGAATAGATACCAGTGGAGTAAGACAGTATATATAAGCTACATAGGAGACAGTTCTGGTGCACAAACCTTCAGGACAATTGGAGGAATGCCATCAGGGCCAGGAGACTTTTTTGCCTAATTTGGACAGTATTTTGCTGATCTCTTTCTGGCAAAAGGATATAGTGGGCATTATATGTTGGGCATCTGGAATGGTTGGAAGACATTTGCCATTGTCAATTATGCGTGCATTTGAAGCAAAGTGTGAGGCCAGGAGATTGGCCTTTTCTGTAGGTGATGATGATGCAATGGAGCCATCTGGGTATGATAGAGGTGAGAATAGTGTTGGGCAGAAGTTACAATCAATTGCTTTGGCGAGGGACCAAAAGGCTTGGCTACCATTTGGAAAGTCTGCTAATTTCCTGGTTTTTGCTCTTTTGAACTCTGTTTTGGAAGCACTGACTGTTTTTTTTTTTTTTTTTTTTTGCATTTATTTTCGGCTTAGGTATAAGTTCTAAAGGAAGATGGGGTCCTTGATTTGAGCCAGTAACGGCATGTTTGGTTTTTCATTTGTACAGCCTTGACACATCTTTTGGAGAACCAGGGTTTAGTTAGGGAACGGCAGGTCAGAGTGCTGTGGGGAATGTATGATTCCATGCCAGTGAGGATTACTTTGGTTATGAGTTCAGTGCATGTATTTGGGTTGGAAGTTCCGAAGCAATAGTCTAACCATAGGAATGAGGAATAGAAATTGCGGAGGCTGTCCCACTTGGCATGTTAGAATGCCAAACTACTCTTGTATGGAAGTGGCTGTGTAAGAGTTGTCGCATTGGGGAGGAGATGGGCACTAGGTTGTGGTCAGAATTGACTAGCAGCTCTCTACGTTCACTGTGTATTTGAAAGGGTTATTGGTCAGGAAGAGGTCTAGGGTATTTGGGAAGTGGTTTGGGTTATCGGGTATTCTGGTTGGCATCCGAACTAGTTGTGTAAGGTCATTAGTGATGGCGAATGTTTCAGCATCTCCGCTTGCAAGATTTGTACACTTGGAGGAGGAGCAAAGTCAGTTGGTGTTGTGAAAATTAAAATCTCCTAGGAGAATGATTTCGCTGTTGGGAAAGTGGGACTGGAGAAAGTCAATTTTTAAGGAGAGGAAATTGAAGAGCTCAGAGTGGTTGGTTGCATTAGGGGAGCGATAGAGACAGCATATGAATCTGACTGAGTTGGGCAGGGATATTTTCATCCAAAGAAGGTCAAAGTTGGGCGATTCTAGGTTGGGTGCTCTCTGGCAAGGTATGTCGGAGCGGATGTATGCACAGATGCTACTCTTGGGTCAAAAGAAGTTAAACAGTATGTAGTTTGGAAGGTTGAGGTGAATAGTGCTGGAGGGAGGTGAGATTTGAGTTTCTGCCAGAAAAAGTAGGTGGGGTTTGGTAGACTGCTGGTGGTAGAGGCAGGGCCGGTGCGAGAGTATCTGGTGCCCCTAGGCAAAGAAAATTTAGGTGCCCATATACATTGTCGCTAAGCAGTAAGTAGTGCGTCATTTTTTCGATACCCAAATTTGATTAGTGCGCCTATATACATCTTAAAAATAAATGTTACAGATTTTAAAAATTTTCTATCTATAGATTTTTATGGCTAACTATTTTAAAAAATCACTCACCAGAATGAAATAATTTAGTTACCGATTTAAAACATTTTACGAAGTTATTTTTAATGGCATACTACACCACTTCCATGTACACTATGTATATCAGGGTTTCTCAAACTGTGTTCCACGAGAAGTTCCTGGAATTTGTCATTTTAGTTTTCTAAGCATTTTTATGAATAAATATTTTATAGTGGAAATATTCTGGAGAATAACATTCGAGAATATGTCGAAAAGCTCAGACCCAGAACGCCTAATATTTGTGTATCGTTAATTTTTACATTTGAAACCTTTCAACATTTGGGAAAGGGAATACCGCTGTTTATGACTGGTCATAAAAATTGCCTGCAAGCGGATTATAACAATCGACGGCATCCTCTGTTCTCAAAACTGAAGGAAATGACATCTGTGTAGCAAATGTCAGTGACCAAGTGGCATATTTTTAAACATGGAAATGTACATGAATTATCGTTAATTTTCACACATCGAAATCTTTCAACAATCGGGAAAGAGAATACTGCTGTTTATGGCCGATCACAAAAATTGCATGCAAGCCGATTACAACAAATGGCGGCGTATAATATTTTTCGTACAAAATTTAGCTCAATTCTTTGTTAAGAAGTAGAATAATAAAATTTATATTCTGAATATGTTTTATTATCTTCCAGCTTCATGATTTTCCTTTAACTATGTCCTGAGACATACCTTCATTCTTTTATAAAAAAATATTATATTCGATTAGTGCGTTTTCAATTAATGCACCTGTTTTAAAGAATGCATCATTAGGCGCACTAATCGAGGGAGTGCTATATATATATAGCAGGCAATATTTATGTCTTTTGTCACTCACACAAGCACATGTACTCCTACACATGTGGATATTTATAAAAATAATATTAAGAACATTTATATAAAATTTATTAATCAAAACCAATACATTTGTATACATATATCATTACTTCTAATATCTGTATAGCAAGAACATTAATCTTGAATACAAAAATTATGAAAAATGAATCTTTCGGGCTTTTGTTTTGGAAAAGTTTTGAATTAATTCATCTATATTGATTGTAGATGCAATTTCATACTCTATAGATATTATTGCTAGACCAGCGAGTCTAAGTTTTTGTAAGTATTAATTTTGAGAACACCTTTCTGAACTTGCTACCAATACTGGCAATGTCTAAAAAATTCTCAGAGCAATAAACACATTTGGAACACTATTTTCTAAATTATTTTTGCATATGTATGAGAGGACAACTAATGAGGAAGTATTTTCTGGAATTCGCCTTGCTATCATTTGTAATTCACTACATAAATCTGTTTCGTCAATATCTCTAGAATTATCATGTGTTAAATAATTTTCCAATATGAAACATTTTTAAGCAGTTCTGCTGAAGTAATTTTTTGAAATTCATATTTATTTAAAAGAAAACCAAACTTTTCGTTAATTGTAGACATGTGCTTGAATTTTTCATCAAGAGATGCAATTGCGGTATCAATAATTGAAAAATAAAAATCTAACTTAAATTTTTGTTTAAAATCTATTATGAATTCATCCTCTGCTTCATACACAAATTGTTTCTTTTTTTTCTAAGACTAACTCTTTCTTGTTCAAAATTAGGCGTTACACCTAAGACCTCAGCGATTTTTTCCGGTCTGTTAACATCTTTTCAAATTCATCCTCATTTCGTATTTTCATTAAGAAATTCTTTGTATCATTAATACCATTTATGGCACCATTTATATCAAGGCTTCTGAAGTTGTTTACTTGTAAAGTTTATTTCAAAAAGTATATTATACCACATTACTAAGGATGCGATAAATTTGAACTTCCTTAAAGTTTTAAGAAGACTACTTGCATCTAATTTCATGGTATTTCCACTTAATCCACATAAACTATCATCTTGAGATATTTCTTGCAGTGCTTCGCAAACTTCGGACAAATTATATCTTAGGGGCTTTAATGAGTCAATTCAACTCTCCCATCATGTATCACAGACTGGTTTGAGTGTAAAATTACTTATGTGTCTTTTGAGGTATTCCCATTGACGAGTCGAACTGGAAAAAAATACATATAGACGATGTACCGCATCAAAAACTGATGTGGCATCTAAAGTATTAGCAGTGCAATTCACTACTAATTTTAATGAATGTGAACTACAGGGTACATACATTGCTTTTGGGTTAATATTTGAAATTCGTCACTGCATACCTTTTACATCACCTTTCATATTACTGGCGTTATCGTATCCTTGACCTCATAAATCTTGTATTGGTAATGAAAATTTGTCTAGAGTTCCTAGTATTTCATTTGATAAAAATTCTCCAGTGGTATTTTTTATTTCTATAGATCCCAAAAAGTGTTCTTTTATAGAAACCGTGCTGTTACTAGTGTCTACGAATCAAAGTACTATGCTCATTTGTTCCGTGTGACCAATGTCAGACGTACAGTCAATAATTATGGAATAATATTTTGCGGCAACAACAGATTCTAAAATTTTCTTTTTTATTGCATTGGCGAAGATGTTTATTATTTCATTTTGAATATCTTTTCCAAGATAATGCACATATGTATCTTTATCTTTTATTCTTCGAAGATGTTCATTCATTATTGGATCAAACTTGGCTAGAAATTCGACAAATTTAAAAAAATTTCCGTTTCCATGCGAAAACAATGTCTCATTTGTTCTCGAAATGATAAATTTTGAATAGCTAACGTCTGAACTAAAGCAAAGAGTCGTTGTAATACTTGCACCCAATGTTTCTCCTCATTTCTAATAAGTAGCAAGTTCTCTTCAATGGTTTTCTTTTCTTTTATTTGAATTTCTAATTCTTTCCACTTATGGTAATTTTCAACAAGTCTTTGACTTTTTTCATGCACAGCTAAAATAGCATTTTTCCAGTCCCTCAATCCAGAATCAGCAAGGTTAATCTGCCATTGATCAAATAATAAACAGCAGAAGCAAAATACAGAATCCGTGGATTTTGAGTACAATAACTACAGACGCTGCATTGTTTCGCCATTAAATAGTCTTTGAGTATAATGAGTCTTTGAAAATCTTCTATTATTGTTATCTTTTGGAAAATCAAAATTATGAATCTGTTCAGGTCCATGTTCAACTAATAGTTGACGTAATTGATTGATATTGGAAAATTTTACAGGATACCAAGTTGCTGGATCATTATAATTTAAATTTGTAAAATCAAATCCTTTTATGATTGGATCTGTAGAACAACCAGCTTCAGAATCAACAATACTCATATGATCTGTAGATTTCTCCTTCGATGTTTCAATCCAATTTTTGGTATCTGCAGAATTCTCCAATTCGTTAATCGAAACTATAGACGAATTATCCAACGAATAATCTTGAAGATTTTCTTCTTGTATGTGATTACGATCTTCTCGGCAAAGATATTTTAAAAATGCACCTTCTTGTTTTTTCAATCTTTGTTCCTTTTCTGCTTTACGATTGCGATATTGAAAACCCGATTTCTTTTTATTGATTTTCAAAATGCAGTAATTGAAATATTTATAAATAAAAATAAACTTAATTATAAAAAACATGGACTTTAAACTATTCAGTAATTCACAAATAAATTTTTCTACATTTACTTAATGAAGTATTTATCAATTATATATAACTCATAACTATATAACTTATCTATCGTACATTTATAATCTAATAATTCAACAATATCGTTTTCTATGAACATAATTGACAAATTTCTCAAATGCATCTGACTTAATGAATTGTGTAAATATTTTTAACGCTTTAAGTACAGAAAATGGGTGTTCACCGCTAGCATTACAAACAGGCAGTGTCCAGGGCCGCATTTATACTTTTGGAGGCCCAAAGCACAACATCATTATGAGGCCTCAAAAATAAGCACTTTTTTTCAGTTTATTGAAAATAAAAGTCAACATTTCCATAATAACTAATTTTAATAATACAATATAACATTGGTATACATATATTTGCATTTTAAAAAATGTATAAAAATAAATCAGTTCAAATTTAAATTTAAAAAAAATCAATAACTAAAAGTTTTTTTTTTTCTGGCTTTGGGGTTTTAGCAAATATATCTAAAATGATATCTAATTAATCGAGTCTATTACATCTGAATCAATGCATAATAATGACAGGTCACTTGTTTTGTTTTGGTGCAAGTTGCTTCTTAAATAATTTTTTTATTCGTTTCAACGCTGAAAATGAGCGTTCAGCACTTGCATTTGAAATAGGCATCGTCAAAAATATTTTTAAAATTGTTTCTACATTTGGAAAAGTAGACCTCAACCAATCGTTTATAAATTTGAACATGTTTTTAATTGAAGAATTTTCTTCCTTCATCATTATTAAAAATTGCTTAATTTCATCAGTCCCATAAGTTTTGTAAAATTTTATTAATAGTAGTCTTGTACTTGTCTTGATCTATATCTTTCTTCAAAAAAAAAAAAAAAAAAAAAAAGCCAAACATATCTAATCTGCCTAAATAGCTTTTTGTTCTTTCATTAATTTCCAAAATTAGCTTATCGCAAATGACATTAAAAGGGTTCACAGTGAAATTTTCTTTCCCATGTAACATAATCTCATTGTTAGATTCTGAAACTTCGTCACTCATTTTTTTTTCATTTTCTAACTCTTTCCCCATTTCATCTTTAAATTTTGTCTCATCTGATAATAAATTCGCTTCTTTATTTACAGGAGCAAAACTATTTCTTATATCTAAAATAAAACCAACTAAAGACTGTAACAAATTATTAGCTAAAAACAAATCCATATCGGGATCTTGTAGAGATTTACTTGTAGCATCTATTTGTTGAAAACTTTTGTTCCACATAACTGTTAAAATTGCTGTTTCTGGTTTCTCAAAATGTTCAGCCAATGATGAGCTCTCTAATTTAGAAATAGGTTTTTCATGAGGAGAAATGGATAGTACAAATAATGCGCCTTTAATTTCTTTATATCTATGTTTATATCCAAAATCTTTCTGCAAAAGATTTCAATTGCAGTGTTGATTGTTGATTTTGAGAACGTTGATTTTGTTTGACAAGTTTCGTTGACAAGCATCATAGTTGTAACAAAAATTCTGAATACCAAAAAAATATTAAAAGGTATGGTAATAATTTAGTACAAGGATAAAAGTTTTTTTTTTAAAAAAAGAAAAGAATTTAAATGCAATCCAATTAAGCTTGCTAATCAAGGTAAAATAGGAACTTCATCAACTCAAGTTCAGATATTCTCACTAAAAATAAAAATTTTGAATTTGAGGTAATAAAAATTGTAGCAAAAATCATTATATTTATGGAATTACAACATAGATCTAAATATAAATATAAAACATTTCAGTTTACAGTAACACACCTCTCTGGTTGACAGAATGGTTAATGTATCTGCTTTCCGACCACACAACTTTAGGTGAAAGGTATACTTTAGGTGTACCTGCTCAAGAAGTCCTTGATCTTCTCAAGAACAAATTATCAAAAAAACTCTTTGCTCTACTCTCCCATTGCATAAAGTCTGGATACTTCAAATATGACAATAAGATCTACTTACAAAAATCAGGTCTGGCCATGGGCGGCCCGCTTTCTCCGATTCTCGCAGATATATTTCTCAATGATTTTGAAGAAAAAGCTATTAACTCCTTCCACCTTAAACCAAAATTCTGGTATTGCTATATTGATGATATTTTCCTCATCTGGGAAGATGGTGTCAACAACCTCAAGTTATTTTTAGACCACCTAAACAAGTGTCATGAAAAAATCTCTTTTACCTTCGAACTGGAATCCGATGACTGCCTCCCCTTTCTAGACCTGAAACTTACCAGATGTGCTGAGAGTATTAAAATTTCAATTTTTAGAAAGCCTACTCATACTGATAGATACCTTCATGCTTCATCCCATCACTATCCCCCACAAAAATTTGGCATTATTTCCACCTTAGTTCACCAAGCCCAATCTTTACTCACAGCAGAAACAGAAATTGGAAATGAACTCCTTTATCTTAAAAAAACTTTTATTAATAATGGTTTCTCTTCTAAGAAAATTGACAAATTTCTTTCCTCCAGTCACTCAACTACTTCTGAGGATCCCTCTTCCCCCCCAGAGCCTTCATCTCTTTGCCTTACATCAGCTCTTTCACCAAAACTGGCAAAAATTCTCAAGTTTAACTTCAGAAATTACTTCATTACGCTCCCAAAACTTCGTTCAATACTTAGTAAACCTAAAGAGAAACATCTTCCAGCCCAGTTTCCTGGAGTGTACAAGATTTCATGTGATTGTGGAAAAGCCATACTATGGCCAGACTGCTAAATCCATCCTTCTATGTTTGGAAGAACACCGTAGAGATATCTCCTATAACAGGACTAGAGCCAGCGCTCTCTCTCTAGCCACGTTCTCTTTTCAGTTAACTCAGACGAAGGCTGCCAACACATTGTGAACTGAATTCAAACTTCTAACATCCATGTGTGCTATGATTAGCTCGAAAGAAAGATGGTTGAATCTAGAGAAATTTCTCTAGATTCTTCTCATATCAACAACAGCTAAGTTTCAATCTCTCTGATGCACATGTTGCCTCTGTTCAGTATTGGTGCACTAGCGACAGTGCATAGTATACGTTTGTTTGGAACTCAAGCTCGCATTTTGTTTTCAAACACGATACAGCCTTTTTGTACTTGTTCTGTTATTACAATTTTAAGTCTCTGTAATTCTTTATATATTTCTTTGATTGTGATACCTGAAGATGTTGATCTATTCAACAAAACTTGTTAACTAGTAGTATCTTTTTAAATATACCATGTCATCTTTTTATCTCTCAGTAACAGTCAATAAAGTTTTTTGAATAATATTCCAACTGAGTAAAAATGAATTCTCAAAAAAAAAATATATATATATATATAAATATATATATAACTTCAGATTTGATTCTTTTAAGTTGCAGTAATAAGCATAATAATTCCAGCTTTAGTTAAAACATAGAGAGAATGAATAGTAACGATAACTTGCTATGCTCGCTGACATCCACTTTTTACTCGACATTTTATCCTAAAATAACTAGAATCTTGATGCACAAAAAAATGAACTGAAAAATCATTTAATTTATAAATAATAATAAACTTGAAAATCGAATGCTCTGTTTATGTGATATAGAAACTGCTCTTACCTAACTAATTAATACAAATAGCAGCAGCACACAAAAAATCCTCTATTGTCTCTGGAACGTGTTTCAAAATGATCGCAAGTTCAATACTCAGCTATCAGTTCTTTCTCAATCACAGGGTGAAATATTCTTAAGAATGTTTATGGATTAAACCGACCATATATTTAATCTCTGGATTAAACTGCTGAGTCACTCAATGGTTAGTCAATACAGGTCAAACATTTACTAAGAGCAAATTTCCAGAGAAGGAGATTGGAATTTAGTAATATTGATAAGAACAATAGACCAGGTAGTTCAGAAGTGAAAACCATCTGTGACAAAATGAAACTAGTTTATTTAATTAAAAACACAAAAATACAACCAATTTATTAAATATATATTTATAGAGTTCATAATTAAAAGGACTCTAATAATAATAATAATAATAGATTTCTACAGATGTGTCTCATCTTGTTTTAGTATTATCAAAATTATCAAATTATTCTGAAGCATTTATGAATTTTGCTATTTTATTATTATGCCGCTAATATTTCTGCAAATGCGGCACTTTTTACAACAAAACTGGCTAAGTTATGTTGAATATATCTGTTCGCAAATATACTCAAAATCCCTTTGACCTAATAAAAATGTAGAATGCTGATGAAGTTTCATCAGCATTCTATCTGTTAAAATGCAAATTACCCCCTTCATCTCCGTTAACGGATAATTATCTTTATGTGCACTGTATTACTTTGAATTTCTTTACTATCTTACGATATTTGATGCTTTTTTTGCTGCACAATTTATTTATTGTGTCTCTTCCCAAATAAAAACGAATTTCACATGTGCGCAAATAAATAATCAAAACGTTTGTTTGCAATGGAAATATTATGTCAAATATTTATATTTTTTAAATAACATTTATTGAAATAAATATGACATTTTGCTTTCTTTCCTTGAAAATAAAATTATATGGGTTGCACATTTCAATTTTAGGAACGTTTTGTTTAATGAACAACAAATGATGTTAAACATTACTCGGGGTTTCCGATTGTGTCTTTTTAATATCAAAAATTTATATCCAATGGTATTTTATCAGTCACCTTTGTCTTTTGCTTAAAACTGCAACAGTACAATTACTTTGGAAAAATAACGAATTCAAACAAAAAGACAGTGCACATGTTATCTAGCAGTAGTTTTTTGTGTGTGTGTGTGTGGAGGGGCTGATGATTTTGGGAGGGGGTTAGCCATTAAAGGCGAATTAATTCTGTTATGAAAATTTTGGAAATAAAATTTCATTTTGATGCATGCACCTACACGTTTTGAAGGATAAAGTGTAGGGAAAATATCGCTACTTTAAAACTGCCGCATAATACTGAAAATATGTACATAACAGTTGACTTCATAACTGTCGTTAATTTCGATTTGTAGAGAGTGATTGGGGGAAACCAAGGAAGTTGAAATGCAAAAACCTACAGATTACGTTTATAAAAATTATGCGTTACATGATATGATTCAAGATTTACACGATTCTCTATAAAGCAAAATTTAAAAGTGTGAACCTTTGCGCAATCTGTGAACTAACCTTCGAACTAAGATTATGAATAAAAAAGAAAACTTAATTAGGAACAGATGGAAGCTGTATTCATTTTTAGATTCGGATTTTCACGAATTTATAAAATAATTGTTTGGCAAAAATAATTATCTTCAATCAAGTTCTGGGAGAATTTTAAAATGTATTGTTGATTAAAATAATTACCCAAAAAATTGATAGCGACATTGATCTTCCAAAGTAATACAATATGAAGTGAAGAAAGTATGAGAGGATTTATTTTGCGCTGGCATTGAAAACTATAATTATATGATAAAAACCAGCAGCAAAATGAATATAACTCATAGGTATTTAGTCTGATATAACTTAGATTCCGGTTACCGAGCAAACGGCAAGCAACTGCATTTCTTGCTGTAGGCAACTGAACATAGCTACTACATACGCCAAGTAATCTAGTTAAGTGTTCTTTTCAGCGTGAAGGATTATCGCACCTTCTAATGGACATGATTGTCAAATTACACTTCTTATCCATGTTCTTTCAGCAGGTGGACAGAATATTATCCAGGTTTGCTGGACGTGTATATAAGTCCAGTAAAGAAATGGTACACTTACATATATGAATTTTATGGAATACAGGAATTCCTGTTAGTTTTATATAGTTTTATATGTAGCAAAATCTGGTGCCCTGAAGTCTTGGTGCCCATAGGCAATTGCCTAGGTTCGCATAATGATAAAACCGCCCTGGGTAGAAGACACTATTAAGGTTGGAGTTTAGGCCACAGATGTTGGTGAAGTGGATTTGTAGGGTTTTGTGAGTCATATGTTTGACAGCAAGGGTCATGCACATTTCCTAAGCAATGCCTGCATACTGGTCTCCATGGTGGCTGCTAGTGGCATTGCTTGATTTTTGCACAGTAGCATATTTCTTTACTTCCAAGATAACCTGAAAAAGAGTATAGGTAGGATTTGTTTTGTTTTGAAGTATAACAAATCATCAGTGCATAAACCTAAAAGCAATGGGGAAATTCAAGTGTAATTGACTATAACAGCATGCAAATAATGGTTATCAGTCTAAATGCAATTGAGTGTTACCAGATTGAGACTAATACTATTAAAACCTTAAGGAAGAAAAGATATAAAAAATGATCAAAGATCAAAGACTAGCTTTCAGAGGGGAAATGTCAACTTAAGTATACAAATATTATTCAAAGAAAAATGTAGTTTGAAAACAACAATCAAACCTTGGAGATTCAGGGAGACTTTAAACAAAGAGAGTGAGATATGTGGTCTGTATGCTTGTCTACAAGGATAAAAAATCAGAATTCCATAGTTGACACAAGAAGTGGAAGAGGCAATTATGGAAAAAGAAGAAAGCATATAGAAAATTCCTAGAAAATAAGTCAGCAAATTATCTACGAGAAAACGGAGAAACTTGTAAGAAAGAAAAGGAAAACAGTATCTAAATATAACTAAATGAAAATTTTGAGAAGAGTAAGAATAGAGAAGATAAATATCAGGTAAGTTATTAAATATTCTGGATGATATTGAAAAGATGATATTCAGGAATCAGAGATAACAAAGGTGACATGAAATTTGAAGATGGACAGCTATGTCTCTATATCTTCTATGTCTCGTAATTACTTTAAAAAAGTAATTACGAGACATAAATACTTTAAAAAAGGCTACTACTAAATGAAACATAGAGTGACAGCACTATGGTAACAAGTAGAATGTAACTAGAGTTGATGTTATCTGACTAGAAAAATGTGGAAGTTTGTTAATTGATTGCAGCAATTGCAAAACTTCCACAAGCATGGAAGTTTTGCAATTGCTGCATTGTATAATTCAGAAATGAATTATACATGGTCAGAAGGTCAAATTCCATAAGATTGGATTAGAGCTCTCACAGCTGTTCAATTTAATTCAATTGTAAGTTCTTTTATTTTGTCCATCGAACTATTTTGCAGTCTTCCTATTCTTATTCCCTCAATCTTCCCCAACATAACTGACTTTTCCAATGATTCATCTGCTTGCATAAAATGTCCAAAGTATATCAACTTCCGTAGGTAACTTTTGGTACTAAGACCACATTGTAACATAAAGAGTTTCTTAAAAATAAACAAATTAAAACTCGACAAGTTTCATGTGTCGTAAGACTTACATCATCAGGGATAATGGTACATAAATGTTTTACACAACAAAAATCAATTAACAATTAATTACACATTAGATGTTTTTTATAACTTCACAACTGTTAAACAATTGATAAACCAGAATGCAAATGATACATTCGTTACTAAATGTGTGTTGGAACATTACTAGTTGTTGCTATCACGTTTTGTAGTTTCACGTATGCTATACCTTAGGTTCATGCAGTTCAATTTTTGATGAAAGCAGACCAAACTTGATGTACAATTAAGCCATGATTTTTATTGCATTGTTTAGTGATCCTAAGCATTTGTGAGGCTTCTTTAAATTTTCTTGTGAAACAGTTATTATCGACATGATGACATTTTTGTCTGTTGCCAGAGTAGTTGAGTGGAATGCCAGTCCTGATTTATGCTCTTCTTTTTTCAACGTTTTTTATGTGTTCAGACATGTGGATCTCTCCCGACCTTCCTGTCAGGCCTACATAACAAATGCCACAAGAGCAATTAATCTCATAGATGCCTGGTTTTTTCAAGGGGGTGATGTGGAGCTTTTGGTGGATGTATGAATCTAGATATGTTTTGTAAAGGTAAAAAAGCCACTTATGTTGTAAAAAAGTGGCTTTTTTTAACCGTTAATTCCAAATGATTGGAGTAGTGTTCACAGTACCAATCTGTAAAAAAGGGAATAAAGCTGAATGTGAGAATTACACAGGAATTTTTCTATGTGTTCCTCATAAAATTTATGTAAGTATTCTTGAGAAACAGTAAAGGAAAATGTGAAGAAGCTTGGAGAAGAACAAACTGGGTTCAGGCCAAACAGAGGCTGTAAAGATCAGATTTTCACTTTAACCCTTTGTTTGGCAAATGGGGAGATCCCAACAGGAAAAAAAAAAAATTCTGTTGCAATTCAAAAAAATTGTTTCACTGTGCATCTATATGAAGACAAATGTTGCCTGAGAGTAATACTTTCCAATAAAGTGTTAAGACAAACAGTTGAGAAATCATGGGAATATAACTAGGATCTATATTTAATCCTTTCTTTTAACCTTACGCGGTGATCCGAATACATTTTTGAAAATTATGGAGACAACTAACATGTTTGAATAAAAACTTTAGTTTAATATAACTAAAATCTACATTCGACGTTTCCACCTTTATGTCAAGGTCGCCTTCTGGAGCATACACAGAAAACAAGCTGCACTACAATCAAACTGGTTTGTTAAAGTTACTGACCAACTGCTACAACAATTGTTGGCCTGACCTCTGGTGGAAAAAATTTTTTTTTAAATTATACATCAATGCTAGAGTCCTATTATTACTGTGATCTGTTGGTTGTAGAAATACACTGGGCACAACAAGACTATGTATCTATCTATATACATATATTAACATAATGATTATACATGTACGTTCCAGCCAGTTGGTATGGAATGGTTTCTAATACAAGCTGAAGATTGGTTCGAGTCCAGACTTATGATGGATCTTATATATTGGGTAGGCTGAATGTGTGCCATCCAGATCCTTGCAATTTTCATGCCATCTTTGTTGTTGATATTTGGGTGGTTTATCAGGATTTCACAGGCTTCCTTAAATTTCCTTTCACACCAGGTTTTTGGTGTGGTGGAAAGAGCAGATGCTTTTCCAGTTGATTTGATGTAAAGTGTTGAGCACGTGGTCTGAGAGGCCTGCTTCACCATAATGGTTATATTTAATGTGTTCTTTCTTGCATACAGGGATTGTCCGTCCTGTTTCACCAATGTACAGTAAGTTACAGGTGCATAGACTCCAGGATGTGCTAATGGGAGGAGAGGATCCTTAGAGGAGTTGAATATGGTTTTAAGTTTAGTGGGTGGCTTAAAGGTGGCATTGAGGTTATAATGTTGTAGGATTTGGTTGACTGTTTCTGATAACCCTTTAATGTATGGGATGGCTATAGTTTTACTGTAATCTAGATTCGTTTTTGTTGTTGTTTTATGGAGTATTTTATTAATAGTATTTTTGTTATAGCCATTATTTATGAATGTGTCGCTGATGATATTTAGTTCTTGTTTCAGGGCTTGCTGGTTAGAGCAAATTGTTGTAGCTCTGTTTTTAAGGGCGATAATGACTTCATATTGATCTTATATATTAGGTAGGCTGAAACAAGAACTAAAAATCATCAGCGACACATTCATAAATAATGGCTATAACAAAAATACTATTAATAAAATACTCCATAAAACAACAACAAAAACGAATCTAGATTACAGTAAAAGTATAGCCATCCCATACATTTTTGTGGTGGGTGGTGGAATGAATTAGCATGTATGTATTGGCCCATGTGTGTCGGTTTTCGGTAGACCGTGAAGGATAGACTGCCTGAAGGAAGATGTGTGACTAGTGTGTCTAGGAACGGGAGCGCGTTTTGATTTTCAATTTCGATGGTAAATTGTATGCATTCGTGTTGTTTGTTCAGGTGGTGGCTAAGGAATGTGTTTAGCGTTTGTCGCCTGTGCGGCCAGATAGCGAACACGTCGTCAACGCATCTAAGCCAGACTGTCTGTCTTAGCGTAGACGTTAGCGATTGGGGGGGGGGGGGGGGGATAGTGGTGAGCCCATGGCTGTATCTTCTTTTTGTAGGTAAAATTTGTTTTGCCACACGAAGTAACCGGACTGTAGTACGTGGGCAAAGAGGGCCGTAATTTCAGGCAGAAATTTGTTCTGTACTAGGAGAGTTGTGCCATTGATGATTTTTGTGAAAAGGACAGAAATTTCGAAATTGATTAATAAGTCGTCTTTGTCGGGTGTTATGTTTTTAATTTTGTTTATAAAGTGTTGTGTGTTCTTTATGTTAGAGGGGGAATGACCTACCAACTGCTCGAGTGTTGATGCTAATTTCTTGGCTAAGTGGTAATTAGGGCTGTCTATTCCTTCCACAATTGGTCGAAGGGGCACATTTTGTTTGTGTATTTTTGGGACCCCATATATTCTGGGGGGGGGGGCTTTGAGTTTTTTTAACCATGTCCGGTGGCCAAGAAGTGACGGACGTGCGTAGTTTCTCTGTTTTATCCTTTATCCTGTTTGTTGGGTTATAATTTACCAGCTTATATGTGTTGTTATCAGCTGCTAGTTGATTCATCTGAAGTATATGTATGTTGACCTGTCAAGGACGACAGTGGCATTGCCTTTATTTATTTTATTTATTCGATTCCGTTATTATTGTCTTGGTTGGCTTTTAATAACTTAATTGCTGCTAGTTCTGTTTTTGTGAGATTGTTCTGTATGGTTTTCTTAATATTCAGGACATTACTATATTGTCAATAAACAAATTTTATTGACAATATAGTCAATAAATTTCAAATTGTATTTTATTGACTATATTGTTAGGTAGGGACCTGATGCCTCTTTCTATGTGGTAGATAAAATCCAATTTGTTTACCTTTTTAGGTGCTATTGCTTAGTGAAGTCCTTTATTCAGTAGCGTAAGTTCGCCGCTATTCAAGGTGTGGCTTGATAGGTTGATCACATGGCTCCTTGTCTCCCTTGTTTGTTGTAATTATTGGTGTTTATTGGGAAGGAGGTCTCCTGATTGGATGGATTCCTGTGATTGGCCGCCATATTTCGCCGTTGTTTCAAAATGTGGAGTTTGGTCTTGAGTTTTTCTTTATTCTTATCCAGGTTATATTTGGCCGAATTGTCAGTAATTCTTTCAAGTACTTGTAGAATGTCTGGATTAATATAGCTCGATAGTTCAGATTGCAATTTTGAAACCAGATTTTGAGTTATTTGCTAGGTTTTGGCGGGCTGTTTGGATCTGTTCTCTAAGCAAGTTTATGTTTTTTTAAAAAAATTTAAACTGCTATGTACCTAGATTGCTTTCCATGTGCAGAGGAAATTAGTCAACAGTCTGCAGCTGGAGCAAACTGTTATATGTTGCCTTGCTTTTTATTTGTTTAATTTACAATTTAAATCAAATAATTTTAAACATACAAATTTATTGTTTTAATACTGACCATATTGTAATGCTTACAAACATCTTACATTCTTTGCCTACCAGTTTCGATAACAAACTGTCTAGCTTTTTCAAGGTGTTGATGGAAAAGCATAAAAAATAGTAAATGCAAAGTGAAAGGAACATAAAATCATTGTGAACAATGAAGTAGCTAAGGTTACACATTCGCGTGACAGACTGAATGGACTTATTGTTCTTATTCATTATCATGCATGCATGTTTGTTGTAAATGCGTAATGGGATTACTGGCTAGCTGTAGTTCAGATGGATTTAAAGAGAGGATCAGGTTTTCCACGAACTGTTTAGAATAGTACCCTGATTTCTGTTGAGGTTTCTGCCAGTTATTAACACTATTGTGGCTTCCTTGAATAAACAATGTCTGTAGTCATCATCCAAATATGGCATGGAGCTATTTTGCCACTCTATCATGTGGTTAGATGTACAGAAATGATGTGCTAAGCCGGAAGAAATACTTCTGTTGTGGTTTACATCACCAACATGTTCTTTTTGTCTGATCTCTGAACTCCGTGAAGTTTGTCCAATGTAGGCAAGACCAAAGGAGCAAGGAATGTAATATGCTCCTGGATATTTATAGAATGGCACCTTATCTTTTGGGGATCCTAGAACCTTTCTGATGCTGGTGGTTGGTTTGAAGACCACTCTGATGTTGTAGGCTCTTAGTATTCTGGCTATTTGATAAGAAATTGACCTGATGAAAGGGATCACTATAGTAGAATTGTACTGGGAGCTTGATTCTTCTTGTCTGGGGTTGTCACTGTATAGATATTTTTTGATGATGTTCGGAGGATATCTATTTTGTGATAATGTGTTGGCTATTAGTGAGAGTTCAGTCTGTGTATCCTCCTCTTCTGATATAAACTTTCGAGTTCTATTTTTCAACATGTGGATAATGCTCAGTTTGTGTGTCCTATGATGGTTTGAAGTGTAATGAAGATATCTTCCAGTGTCTGTAGGCTTTCTGTAAATAGATAATTTGACACTATTTCATTGTCTCTTTATCAAGATGTCTAAAAAATGCAGTTGGCTGTTGTTTTCCACTTCCAGAGTGAATTTTATCTTGTTATGTATTGAGTTGATTTTATTCACAAACGATTTTAGATTTTCTAAGCTGTCTTGCCATATAATGAAAATATCATATACATATCTGCACCACATAGATGGTCTAGGGGAGATTGTGGAGAGAATTTCTTTTCAAGTTTTTCCATGAAAAGGTCTGCACAAGATGGTGATAGCAGGCTTCCCATTGCTAGGCCTTCTAATTGTTGGTATATACTGTTGTTAACCTTGAAGAAATTGGACTGAAGGCAGTGTTAAGTTCTGAATGAGAACATTTATAAGACATTATCTCATTCAGAATTTAACAAGATCTCCCATTCCTAAAGCCAATTTTGTTATTCAGAATTAATGTGAAATATTCCTTACTGTTGTGCGTCACACAATTGTAAAATAAGTGTAAATATTTCTAGTTATAAATTGTACTATTCTTGCAAATTCTTGGTAATATGTATACACACCATGTAAACTATACATGGAGACCATGGAACTTAATCCTATTATTGCCTAGGGTGGGATATGTAATCTTGCAAGTTAGTCATACATGTAACAATCTAAATTTTCACCAGAGTCCTATTTGGCGCTGATAACTGAACAATGCTTATGGAGACGTCTGCCAGCGCAAAAATTTTGGCATCAGAGGTTAGGGAGACATGCGCTGTTAAAGAAGAAAGGAACCAATGGGAAATTCGAGCGCGAGATACAAAACGGAATTGCAGAGCCGACCGCCCTCTTCTCTCTTGTTCCGTGATGATTTGGGGCTTGTGCCCCAGATCATCGAGGATTTTGTAGTCATGGAAGCACACCGGAAGCTTCGGAGGTATCTAGCATTATGGTCATCAATTTTGCCAGATATATCCAATCCAGAGCCAGTCAGATGAGATGTGGCAATATAGGGCCATGCTGTGCTACGATGACTAGAAAACTTGAGTAATCCTTCTGTTATGCTGTAGAAGACAAGCCTACTTATAGATGCAGACAGAGCCGATTGTCTTTTTTGAAATGTTTCCAGGTAGAAGTCCTAGGAAGAAAGATAGGTGCCATCCAAAGCACGTGACGTCGAGAAAAGTATGTCTATTGTTCCGGTAAGATTTCCAATTCTCTATCTTACGAGCATGTGAAAGGGGAGATGTATTATATGTGAGAATATTCTTAAATGAACTTGTAGTGATTCAGAAATTGTTCCTAAGGAACGTGTTCAATTTAGATTAGGATGTTTGTTCGTATATTGAAATATACGAACAAGCAATTGTTCGTATATTGAAAAATAAGAATTAACAATTGTTCCTCAGTAGACATAAAAGATATTAATGATAGTTCGCAGAGAACGTGTGTGTAAGAAGTTAAGAGTTAATGTTAGTGCCTGAGGAACCTTAGGAACTCTAAATGTTAGATTTATATAATGTGCTGTGTATTGAATTGATAGCTAAGTAAGGCAGCAGCTAATTAATGTAGTGTTCCAATTTTTATTGCCAATGGTTATTCATTAATATAAAAGTTGTGAGCAGAGTATGATCTTATGTTTTTTTAGATACTTAAAAACGTGTTTGATAATTTAAGTGTAGCTATGTATCCATTGAAATCAATTGAGAAATCTTAATTCATGTTTTATTCAAGTTTGTAATTTCTTGTCTTACTATAATAAAAGATTTTAGTTATATTAAACTAAAGTTTTTATTCAAACACTGTAGTTGTCTCCAAAATTTTCAAAAAATGCATTCGGATCACCGTGTAAGCTTAAAAGAAAGGATAATAAATGTCCTTGCTTGAGTGCAATTACGTGCTTGCCTGTTTTGTTCTTATTTCACCACTTGCTAAAATAGAATCTGAGCAGGAAACCGAAAATTTATATAGAAGTATTGGATAGAGAGCCACGATTGCTGTATGTTTAAAAGTTGAGATATTTTATTGATTTAGAAAACCTATATTAGGTAAAAAGTGACATTATACTTACCGATTGTTATTTCCCTGATGTTATGCATGCAACCATCTAGATGCAGAGTGGAACAGCGTGAACAAATAAATTTCTCTGCATTGATAAGGAATTAATAATAAGTGAGAATTAGAGAAGTTAACCTTTTCACAGATTACTTCCTTACCATACTCGTATAAGTATAATATCAATTTGATTCAAGAGTAGGCCTAAAGACGATTGAAGACTGCGTGTTTAAGACATATAAGAGATAAAGTAATAAGTAAAGAGGATACCTCGATATGTGTTATATAAGAGTCATTACGGAAGCATCACCAATGATTAAAATGGTTAGAAATAAAAATACCAAGAGCAACGACAAATACGATATATAACAGCAGTGTCTAAACATCTGTGTGATGTCTGGAGGAAAGAGGTCTTGAATGATGTTTATTACCTCTTCTACTGGTACATTGGTGAAAAGGGATACAACATCTAGACTGGCTAGCATGTCTGTTGGTGCAATCTTAATGGCTTGGAGTTTATTTACAAAGTATTACTGACTATTCTTGATATAGAATTATTTATTGAATTAATTATTTACTGACTATTCTTGATATAGAATTCTGTTGATCTTATTTTATTATTTAATACGTTTGCAAGGTGCTTGGCCAAAAGGTAAGTTGGGGATGACCTTCCATCAACGATTGGACGAAGAGGTATATCCTTTTTATGTATTTTAGGTGTCCCATATAGTCTGGGAGTGATGGGATGTGAGGATTTTAGTGTTCTCTTCACTTCTTCTGGCCAAATGTTACAATTTCTGATTAACTTCTAATTATTAATTATTATTATTATTATTATTTCTGATTATTAATTTCTAATAACCAGCGGAAACCTCAACAGAAATCAGGGTACTATTCTAAACAGTTCGTGGAAAAACCTGATCCTCTCTCTAAATCCATCTGAACTACAGCTAGCCAGTAATTACATTACACGTTTACAACTAACACGCATGCGTGATAATGAATAAGAACAATAAGTCCGTTCAGTCTCTGTCATGCGAACGTGTAACCTTAGCTACTAGATTGTTCACAACGTTTTTATGTCTGTTTCAATTTGCATTTACTATTTTTTATGCTTTTCCGTCAACATCTTGAAAAAGCTAGACAGTTTGCTAGTGAAACTGGTAGGCAAAGAATGCAAGATGTTTGTACGCATTACAATATGGTCAGTATTAAAACAATAAATTTGTATGTTTAATTATTAACGACCAAATATGTTTATTTTAAACAAATAATTTTTAATTAAACTTAAAGTACAAACCTAGAAACATAAAATTCACAATCAATCACAAATTCAGAATAAAAGTGATAGAACTAACCTCCAAGTTTCACTTGCCTTATTCCATGATATGCATCATCTTAAGGATGAAACAAAAAATTTATACTATGTTACGTGATTATAGTTCAAACTGTAATTCAAAATGTGTAACTCTAATTCATGACATGGAGCCAATGGGAAATTAGGATTTCTTTTATGATAACTCGCTCGCTTAATGACAGAAACCAATTAGATCATAAAAGTGAGTCAGTTCTCTGCTTGGAAACTCAATTCATAATCTTGTCCAAATTCCCTTATCTACATGTATGGGAACTTGGACAAGATTTTATTCAGCCAATCTCAGTCTCATAATTTTGTCACCTACAGAAGTGTCAGGCAGAATGACTTCTGCCAAAACTAAAATAATTCTTACTGAAATAAAGGCATTCATCTCCAATTGCAATAAAACTAAACTTTTTTTTCCCAATATGTACAAAAAAAGGAATCCAAGAAAAAAAAATTCAGCATATCATAAATGGCTTGAAAGCAAAACTAGCTTCACTCAGCCTATACTGCAGTAAATAACTGCAAAAACTCAGCAAATTCTCACAAAACTTCTAACAAGACAAGTGCAGAGAATATAACTCCTGTGGTCCTATAATGGTGGTCAAGTCTGCCAGTTTTTTACCAAGGCTATTGGATGTTCATCTAAGTTTCTCACATCCAGAATCATTCTTCTCCAAATACTGCATAGATGACAAGGCAAAATTATACCCAATCAGCTTGCATACATGCTTTATCAAGAACAGTTCACCGCATGTGTCTTCTGGTCAGAAAACCATTTAAAAAAATCATCCAAGAATAGGTTCAGAATCATATTATTAAAAAAAATAATATATATATATATATATATATATATATATATATATATATATATATCAGGATGGAAGCTCACCTCATTATAATTCAGGAATCTGTACAGACATAATTTCAGGTAGTTTATCAACACCAGTACTAAAGAAGTCTGTGCCCACACCAAATAACCCACGTTGTCCTGATGAAATACCTCATCCATAGTGAAATATCTTCTGGAAAGATATTTCTTGAGAAGGCTAAACAAATGGAAATCTGAAGGCATTAAGTCTGGGCTGTGTGTGTGTGTGTGTGTGTGAGGGGGGGGGGGGGCAGAATTTCCCAATGATTTCAGCACAACAACTCACAAATAGTATGCACAGTGTGTGTGAGGTAGAGTTTGTGGTATCCATGTAAATCTACTAAACACTTGACAACATATTTGCCACTTGGAAACATACACACCAAGATGTGCAAATATTTCATCAAAAATAACAATACTAATCTTTTTCACTCATAATTAAATTTATCCTCAAAAGAAATCACAAAGAGTATTATTATTATTATTATTTTAGATGTTGGTCTCCAACATGAAACTGGTGGTTCTCTCTCTTTGAGTTTATGCAAACCCATTTTCTCCGTTTTCTGATAATTTTGTAAGCTTCTTTCTATGTTCACCATTAATATCCTTACACTGTTCCTCTTAAATACTTTGATTTGTCTCTTCTAATTGCCTTCTTCACTTCATTGCATTTTGCTCTATACTGTTCTTCCATTTCTAAAAATATATCTCTTCTAATCCTTAACTCTCCCCACCCCCTTGAATTAGCTTCTCTGTCTCTGGGTCAGTTTCTTCCATTGCTGTGTTGATTGCGGACACCAGTTAATGTTCCTGTCTTCCAGTTCCTTTAGATAATAGATTTCAGCTCTTCCTCAAGCACTTTCCCTATGATTTCCACACCTTGATGTTCTTATATCTCTGACTCTGAAATTCTGCCTTCACTTCAATTGAGTATTTGCAATAGGCCAAATTATCAGTTTCTGAAAATGACCAAGACAATGTTCCATCCTATGCAACAGTAAAATGGGCAGCCAAACATAATTCCACTATTTATTTATTTATTCATTCATATGGAGTTTCCTCTCTTTTCTCTCCCGTCCCTATTGGGGCGAGTTGAGCCCCCTCATGGGGAGTTAAGTATTTATGGCTGTAGATCCGTGTGTTCACGGGGCCGGTTTGCCTGCTTGCGGGATGAAAAACCCCAGATAAACTGGGGGGAAAAACCCTGCTGTCCACACCCAAGACTGGCAATTTGGCTATGGCTGAGGAAGATCTTTAAGCTCCTCACGTCGGCGACGGGAATCGAACCCAGGACACTCCTTCCCCAGGCATATGATTGTGAAGCGCAAAGCCACTAGGCTAACCGCGCGGACAATTCCACTATGACCACTTGAGAACTCTTGCTTCGGCCATCCATCAACTGCTTACCTGATTACTTGTGAAATAGTGAACAAAGTCCAAGAATTAGCAGAAGGATGACTAGCTACCATAACATATATACATTCTCAGTGTTGTAGATCTACTACAAAGAGTTAATCATATTCTAGTCAATGTGCAACAGGTGAGTAATGTTTTTCATGCTGTGAATGACTATAGCTTGAAGGTTAATAATTACTACCCCATTCAACCAAATTTGCATCATCAGATTACCATCTTTCACCAAACTGAGGTGGTTTACCCACTATGCCTTGGAGAACACACGCAATTTACAGACAAAAATTACTAGTTGTGGTGGTGTTGGAGGTGGGCGGTAGATGGCGTTGATTCGTAGTAGAGGTAAGGTGTAGAGATAGTTGAAGATGTCCTCCTGCGATGAGTCTTCGGACTCCTTGGAGGTATCAGGAATAATAATAATAATAATTTTATCTCTGCTGTGGATTCCACAATCCCCTTTTGACACATAAGATGATACTTCTTTGTTGATAAGATCAGCAAAAGAAGTTGGCATCTTACAACTAAATTTTTTTTTTGATTGTGGTGTTTCTAATTCTTTTGTAGTATACAATTATAAATCGTGAAAATAATGATTTGTAGTTTTATCAATCACAATGATTCTTACATTGTCTTTCACTCTTCTGTTTCTTCATTCAATTGTTTAAAATTTATAAGCTAAAGGAATGATTTTTTTTTAGCTCTCTCTCTCTCTTTCAATTGCTCCAAATTAAATATAAATAAAAAATGAAACCATATGAAATAATTTAAAAAATTCCTTAATCTCCTAATAATAGTGATATAATATAGGTTTACAATTTTTGATTGGTGGGAGGTAAGGAAAAAAAAAAAAAACTTTTTCTCCAATGGCTTGCTTTCTGTTGTATTACAACCAGATCTTCAATTGATCTGGGTGATAAATACTTCTTGAAAGCATTTCTTTTATCATCTATAATCATATTAATATCATTATCCTATTGTTTAAGACTTATCTTATGGTGCCATCTCTTCTTTTTGCCTAAGCTTTTAGATGCAGCCTGTTTTAATATTTCATAAATGTTTATCCAGTCTTGTTCAGCTGGTTTCTTGATTTTTATCTTCTGTTTCAACACTATTGAAAAAAAGACACATTATATGGGTCTTTTAAAAGACTAACTTTGAAGCAATCCTCTTCCTTAGTTTCTGCTTTCATTATTCTCAACTATCATGGAGAAAATCAAATTAGTGAGAATATCGGAGAGGGATCTGTTTCCAACATTCACAGCTTAATCTCCTTTCAAGGAGATTTGAAAATCCTTGTCAAGAACAAGTTTACCTAATTTTTAATTTACTGTTATATGGTTTATTTTACTGATCTGTGTCATCTTGCCATTCATGTGTAACAGATCCTGTACAGGATCTGTTACATATGTTGAAGAAGTGTATAGGATCTGTATGTAACAGATCCTGTACACCTCTTGAGGATATATATCAGTAACTTTATGACCAGAGAACATATCAAGACCAGAAGTCCTGTTAATTACTAAGTCATTCCAGATTCTTCTGTAGTCTTTCTGGTGAAAGACTACAGAAGAATGCAGTGTTCTTAGTATAAGGAGTGATTTTCTTGGGACATCTATGCCAAGCAAAGGAGGATTATAATGCACAACCAGCTCTGTTTTTTTGATGACTTTATTTTTTTAAAATAGATCTCACACACAAGAGGTCAAAGGGCCTATAAGCACACCTGGGTGTAGGGAAGGATTGAGACAGAAGTTTATTGACTTCTTTCTTGAAGAGTCACAGGTTATAGTTGTTTGGAAGGCTGTTCCGGAGTACAGAGATGGATGGACGAAAAGGAAGAAAGAACTACAATATCTGTAGTGTAGTATAATATAATATAATATAATACTACAATACACAAAAGATATCAAGACATTAATAAAGAAAATTCTACTTCCGCCTCCCAACAAGTGAAAGAGAAAACTAAGACTTTACAGAAGCAGTGATTCTCTTATATATATATAATCAGTCCCAGATAAAATAGCAAGGTTGCTTTGCCAACAAAAATTTAAAGATCACTTTCCACCAAATCAATAAAATCTCTAATCACTTGAAACTTCCTACCTCCATCTGCCATTTAAAACACCAAGTGTCTGCAAGATCAATTGTAGTTTGGGTTTACACTACATAGGACGGACAGACAGACAGATCTGGAGAGTTACACTGATCAGAACATTTCAAAAGACATTGAGTACAAAAGAGAAAAATCAGGGCTGGCAGCACATACAATAGAAACATTGAGTAGCATGGCAACAAACAAAAATGCTCAACTTAGATTATAATTTTTTCTCAAGAGCATTCAACGAATCAACTGAAATGATGAATCTTCTTCAATAATGCAACAAAAAACAAGGGATGATTTTTACATCAAGTTTGGTCTTCATTAATTCATCATGACACCTCGTATCTATATATCCCAGTAGTGTACGACATTTACAAACGCCAGCAGCCAGCAAAATAGCAAATGCATGCTTTCCATCATTTAATTTTGTTCAAATACCTTCACTAGAGTTGTTAACTGTTAATACTTGTTTACTAGTTTTTTAGGCTATTCATATAATTATCCTGATGAGGTGAAACAAAAGAATTTTCATGAAACTAGTCGAGTAAACAATAGTTTCTTATTCAATTGATTTTTTTTATTCTATTGAATTTCTATTGAAAAATACCCAATATTTCCTAGTATATCCTATCTCCACAGAATCCTATGAAATGATGTATTCCAGTAAGATAGTCAATTTTCTATTGACTATCTTACTATTATATCTTTGTAGTAAGATAGTCTATTGACTATCTTACTACAAAGCCAACAGAATTTAGTTATTCTGTTGGCTTTGTAGATTTATCCAATCTAAGATAATTTAAGGATTTGCATTTTTGTGTGTGTGTAGGGGGGATTAACAATTGGTATTCCTCTTCAGGAAAATACATATCTGCTACATCTGTCATCTTCGTGATACCCAATGTTATTAGGAGTTATGACCAAAATGACCACAGCTATTTGATCAATGTATTATGTCCGTTAATTGTGTTTGTTCTTTTAGTCAATTTATTTAATGGAAAGGGAAAACCCGAGTTTCCAGGAGGGGAAACCTACCAATCTCCATATGAGACCAGCTAAACTCACCCACAAATGAAAAGCCCTGCTAAATGTTCTTTAGAACCTAGATTAATTCAAACCTAGGTCTTACCGACCAATGTCTCTGTGATATCTAGTGTATTTCTTATGCTCATATAGTATTAAGTGGTTTAACTTTTAGTATTTTTTGGGAAGTGGTTGAACTTAAGAGTAAATCCATAAATGGATGCTTTCATTTACTTTAATGAATAACAACATACTGTATAAGAGTCAATGAATGTGGAAAGGTGACATATTAGTATCTTCTGATAACTGTCTCCGCTACCACTTTCTCAAGAGTGCTTTTACATTTGATATTACTGAAGCATGATTCTTAATATGAGGTATTCTGCTCTGATATTTTAAATCCCTTTCTTTCTTTCTTCCTTCCACTGATGGTGCAAAAGCATATGCTGGATGGTTTCCTTACAGTTAGGATGTGTTGATACTTTTACAGGCCGGTCCTTATTCTTATGATTTTTGATACCACCCTTAACAAAGAAAGAGTCACAGCAAATGATGAGCATGGCCATAGCTTGATATTTGAAACATCTTAGCAGAAATGGTGTATAAAACCCAACAGATCAGGGCAAATCTCATTATCAGACACATCAAAACAGATCAAAATACATTAAAATACTGTTGGCAGTATTTTAATGTGTCGAGCTTCAGTTGGATGTTCCTCCAACTGAAGCTCGGTCAATATCAATGATATCCTTTTGTTGAAAAGACCTATTTGAACTGTCTAGGATGCAAAGAACCTTCGTGAGGGCTTTTCAGTTGAAGATAAGCTAGCTGGTCTCATAAAAAGGCAGCATTGCTTTCCTTCCTGAAAAACTCTGGTTTTTCATCGCCAACATAACAGACAAACCAACCAGAACATATGCAATTAACACACGATGCATGGCATCGCAGACAGTCGCTTTGACCTTAATTCAAAACAAGCAATTAACTCATTGACATATAAATTATTTTTAAAGTTGGAACAGATAAAACTACTATTTATTTAATTCATGTGATTTATTTCATTAATTGTTACCTTATTATAAAGAATATTAATAATTTTGCAAGGTATGATAATACTTTTCGAAGCACTTAAGTAAATGTAACGGGTATCAAACATTTTTTACATTGCCATGTTAGTCTCATTTCTTACATTATGCTTGGCACATACATGGCATCTCTTTGCTGGATGTTGCTTTTTATCAGTAGAGGGTATATGTTCAGGGAAATGTGCTCAATTTTTTGCCTGCAGTCTAACTGGGCAGTCCTTTTGCGATGGATGCCCACGGGTACTATAATTAGGTAAAGATATATTTGACAACATGTGTTCTGCTACGTTCAAACGAAAATTGACTACTGTTAGTTTTGATGTATTGGGTAGTTTGGAATATAAAACATAAACATTGTAAATAACGATATCCATCAAATATAAAAATATTTTCTCTAACCTTTGACGCATTTTCGCATAATTGGAAAACAAGCAAGTAGTTGGTCTTGCCCATCGACACCGACCATTCCACAATTGTATTAAAGAACACATTTAGGTTTTATTACTTTTTCTTCATCGCCCCTCTTACTTCTCCTGTATCTACCATTTCTTCTTTTGAACGCTTTGTGCTTATCATGTAAACATCCTTCTTATTGCGCCAACGTAATGACAAAATTCCTCGACAAGATAAAGTTTTTGATTCGCCTTTTTTTATTTTATATGTCGTCAATTTCTTATGCATATTCTTGCGATTTTTTCTAACTGTCCCCACAACATTTGTACTATTTTTTCTCAAGAAATAAAATAATTCTGGTGACGAATACCAATTATCTAAGAATAACGTATATCCTTTTCCTAAAATAGGTTCGGTCAACTCCATGACGACATTTTGAGATGCAGGTGTATCGCTTCCTGGAATTTTCTCCTTTCCTGTATAAATTTTGAACTTTGAACAATATCCAGAGTCTAATTCACATAGCTTGTAAAAATTTTATCCCAAATCGGCTCGTTTGCTAGCAATGAACTGTACATAATTTAGTCTACCTCTATATTTCATAAGCGTTTCGTCAATTACTACATTTTTATCTGGTGTATATAATTGCTGAAACTTATTATTCAGGTAGTCAACTATATTTCGCACTTTACATATTTTGTCGTCTTTCTTTATTGTTTCATTATCCACAAAATGGAGAAAATCAGATATAGCCAAGAAGCATTTACGAGGCATAATTTTTGAATATATGAGTGTCTCGACCACAGCCCCTCTTTGACCAATACATGTCTATATTCGATTTTTTTATGACAAAATTATACATAATGCAAAATATGCCTGCAATTCGTCACTTGTTATTGGATACCATTCTTCAATCCTTTTAGTAATTTCCTCGTTTATTGCTTGAGCCGCATATCTATTAGTTTCTATAACTATCATGTCAAAGAAATCATCACAAAGTATTTGTTTCAAAACAGAAAGAGGTGCAAGATTTGCACCAAATCTTAGCAAAGCAATTGCATTGATGCAGGGAATTTCCGTAAATGATTTTATAATAGGAATATTTTCCTTTTCTTGCCAATTCCATTCATTTTCTGTTACATCGGAATCATCGCTACTAGACGATATCGGTCTCAAACACTTACGAACACTGCCTCGAACCGAACTTCCACTGCTACTGTCGCTATTGTCACTTGACAAGTCAAAAAATGCCAACACTTTGATGATATAAATTTGTCTCGTTGTTTTTATCCAAACTATCCTCTCCGCTTTCAATATCACTTTCGGCTAACATATTATAAATATTTGCAGACATATTAGGGACGATAATAAATTGCAACACAAACTAATTAGTGAATAGAGTTTATATGCATATATATTCACTGCCTAACACCCTAAATTCGTTTGAAATTGAGGCGACCTTCATAACGTCTGTGATACGTCAAAATCAATTTTGATGCAATAAACAAAATAAGTGTCACAGACGCCTTTGTATGTTAACTCTAAATTCGTTTGAAATTGACGTGAACTTCGTAATGTCTGTGATACGTCAAAATCAATTTGGTGCAATAAACAAAAGACTTCTCACAAACGTCTTTGTATGCTAACGGGTTAACTAGCCTTCAAATCATGTGATGACAGAAAGTGGTTTTTTTTGTTTGTTTACTTGTTTCTAGAATGTCACTTGAAAAATATTTCTTTAATGATTTAGGAAAATCTGTCAAACTTTTGCAGCTTAAGAAGTGTGACATTTTGTCTACAGGTAACCCTCGTATAACGCGGATGTTAGGTTCCATAGAAATGCCGCGTTATATAAATCGTGTTATGCGAGACTCAGATCACATACAAAAATTAGGGCTATGTTCCAAAATCGTTTTTTTTTTAATTATATAAACAACAATGACGTATCCAATAAAAATATATTTTTATTTAATTCAGATAATCCATGTAAGTTAAGAAAACAAACTATGACACAAATACATAGTATAAAATTATAAAAATTACAAATTGTAATCAAGCTTCATTGCACATAATGCATAAATGTTTTAGTTGCAAAATAAACTATATTGCATATTTTAATCTTTCATAGCACGAGGATTTGAGGATCAGTTAATAATCATTGGTTTTGCCATGTAATTACCTGATGTTACTACAAAACAGCAAAGTAATTCTATCTATCTTTGGAAACTATGAATCCAGTAGCTGATCTTTTATTTTTCGAAATATAGGTACATTTTGGCATATTTTTCCAATATAATCTGGATTCATCTGCATTGAACACCTGGTCTGCATTATAAATGTTTATAAACTTTGAGAGTTTTTTGTTTAATAAGATTTCCATCCAAAGGAATTTTCTTTTGAGTGCAATCTTCTATCCAAATCATTAGAGATTTCTCCATTTTTTTCATTAGAATATTGCGTACAAGAGCAGCGCGCTTTGCACTTACCGTTGACCCAGCAATAAACACTTTCTCGGATTCTAATTGTTGATTCATTTAAATTCAAAATCCTTGCAACAACTGGTTTTTCTCCATTTTTCAACCGATCCATGATTTTAATTTTTTTTCTTCGAGATGAATTTTCTTTTCAATATTGATTTTTTCCCTTTCGATGCAGTTTGTGGCCATTACTATAAAAATAATTTTTTTTACATAAAAAAGCATTACATATTATGTATGTAACTCACCAGAAAATAATGCTCAGCTTGAGATTAACACACTTATGATTTTTAAAGCACTTTCCTGGCAGAAAATGAAGACAATTTTCAACAATAAACACTTTATATGGTATACAATTGACGAACATGCATGCAAAAGAGTATTTCCCCTAATATATATTCGCTACTTATAACTACATGCGTGATACGGGCACACAGAAATTTAACGAAGATAAAATTTGATTTGTCACGCGGTGAAAACTATATGAAAAGGGTTACTACAATTTTTAGACTGTGTTTTTATCAAAACCGTGTTGTATAAGTACTACAATTTGTAGACTGCATTATATCGAAACTGCATTGTATGAGTACCGAGTTATACAAGGGGTTACCTGTACTGGCTATTAATTTGAAGAATGAATAATAAGGAATAAGAATATGTTTGATACTTCATCTATTTTTGTCTACTGTTTTGAAATAGATATTAAGTAGAGAATTGCTCTTTTTCAGAGCAGTTCTCTATAGAATTGCATGTCCCCAGGAGAGATGTATTATCACATGAATCACCACTCTGAATAAATGAAACAATTCCTGGATAAGGCAGAAATTCTAGTCCTAAATATAGATTATTTTTCATCACAATGTCATGCTGTCCATTTAGAGAAATTTTGTAAGCAATGTTAAGCATCAAATTGACTAATGCCAATTTAATCCTTGATTAAATTGGCATTAGTCAACTGAAAGTGGATGCTTCACCAAGACAATATCAGATTGCACACAACAGTTTGGATGGGGGAGTAAGGACTTATGGAAGAAGAGGTAGAGTTTGTTCTTTCCTCAGTATACAATCCAGCAGTGGTTGAATCTAATAATAAATTTAGTTTAATCCTTTATCCAAGTGTAAGCAAACAAAGTTTGCACCTGAAGTATTTTCAGGACTGAGGCAACTCGTGGTAAAGGTGGACCAAGCTCTCATCATTCCTTGTCTCAGTATTCTCCCATAATGCAAAGCACATCTCCTTGCAGACATGTATAATGCTATGCATTAAGGGAAGGGCCGTTACCCAGACCAGTTTCCACCTTTATTGAGGTCTCATCAGTGGGAGCCAGTGGTTGAATCTAATTGGCAATGTTGCAAACAATGGCTTAATTTTTGTGCAGATGACAGTTTTCTAATTTTCAGAAATTCTCTTCCTCCCGTGGGTCTGGCTCCCACTGACGAGACCTCAAGAAGGGTAGAAACCGGTCTGGGTAGTGGCCCTTCCCTTAATGCATAGCATTATACATGTCTGCAAGGAGATGCGCTTTGCATTATGGGAGATACTAAGACAAGTAGTGATGAGAGCTTGGTCCACCTTTAGCAAGAGTTGCCTCAGTCCTGAAGATACTTCAGGCACAAACTTTGTTTGCTTACACTTGGATAAAGGATTAAACTAAATTTTTTATAGTCTAACCAAGTGGGAAAAAATTTCCAACATTATACTAATATTACTTAAGAACAGACTTGTTCTGAACATCAGTGTACAATATCTTATATGAAAAACCAATGCTACTATTCATGCAGAGTAAATTATAATCTCATAATCTCTATTCCATAATATTGATATGTTGGTAACTCATCCTTCAAACCTTTTCCATAGCTTCTTCATTCCATCAGAACATAGGAGACCAAATCTGCACATGGTAGTAGAGCCATTTGCAGTCATATCAAGACAAGCATTCTCATTTTTGCATGTCAATATTTTGTTTCAGCATTGCAATTATAATAAGAGATAATGATACATATGCTTTTGCTGCCTTTCCAGTCTCAAAAGTTTACCTTTATTAAAATAAAGCTAATATGTAACCCTCAGTTACTGTTCATTACAAGGAACACTTCTCCAAAGCTAATAGTAATGATAAAAATTCAATGTTATTATTGTCATCAGAGGCCTCAATCAAGAACTCATCAAGGGAGGCTATACATCACTCACACTAACTGTCATTTATCCTATTGACGTAATTCATCCTAGATGCACTTGAACAGGCAAGTTGTTCAACTCACTGCCTCATTTTCTCATAGAGAGAAAAATATAGCTCTCACTCCTTTAACTTCCATGGATGCCCCTTGTCCTCAAGGCCACTTTCTTTACAATGAAACATGTCATCAATCAATATCCTATAACACTCCTTTCAAAAGTTTATAGGCCTCTATTATATCACTCCATTTTTCCTATTAACCAATGTTTGCAGTCCACATACTCTCAAATCTGTCATCATCTCCATTCCATAATCCTGATATCTTGGAACACAGAAGACCAAATCTGTGCATGGTAGGCCATGTGCAGTCGTATCAAAACATTCATCCTCATTTTTGCATATTAATGTTTTGTTTCAGCATCGCAATTATCCTGAGTTAGATTTACAATTTTTGCATGTTAATGTTTTGTTTCAGCATCGCAATTATTCTGAGTTAGATTTACAATTTTTGCTATGTGACATTTGAGCTTCATCTTCCCATCTACCATGATTCCAAAGTTCATAGCCTCATCATTTTCTTCAAGCATATTTTTTCAATAATTAACTATGAATATTTCATATCAACTATCAATGATTAAAAAGGTTTGACTCAGACCTTTTATTGATTAACTGAATGTCACTCCAACATATTTCACTGTTTTTATGGCTGCCAGCATCTTCAGAAAGATACACAGCATAAACTACTCAACATCACCAGAGTTAAAGATCGGTACTATCAACATAAGAAGCTTGAATGGCAAAGAAATGGAGCTAGTGGAGGAATTAGTATAAGTACCAGATCAACATAATAGGGGTGACTGAAACAAAAAAGACAAAAACTGGTGAGATCTTTCTGAGCAATAAATACAAAATGTTATATTCAGGCAATGACAATCAAGGAAAAGAAGGAGTAGCCATAGTATTCAACACAACATACGAGGTTCATCTTCTTGAATGGCAGGCAGTGTCAAGTAGAGTGATTTGGGCAAATATCAGAATGGGGAACTGGACAATGAGACTTATTTGTGCCTATGGTCCCACAGAAGAGGCAAGGAATAAGAAAAGTCTCATTGACTATGTTATTGTTGATAGTGATGTTTTCTCCTGGTGCAGGCCACTAGAGTGTACAGAGGATTTGAAATCGGAAGTGATCACTATTTAGTCTTGAGCAGGATAAAATTGAATTTCATATGGAAAAGAATGACATGTAAGAAAGTTTTAAAGCGAATAAAAGTTGAGCAGCTCTCAGATGTGAACTGTAGACTAAAATACACAAAGATTATTGAAAGAAAAATGAAAGAGTTTGAGAACAGGAACCAAACCTTGGAGATTCAGTGGCAAGCCTTATAGAAAACCCTGATGGATTCAGCTAGAGATGCATTTGGTGAAGTTGTCTGCAAGGATAGAAAAATTAGAACTCCATGGTGGACACACGAAGTTAAAGAGGCAGTGAAGGAAAAGAAGAAAGCATATCAAAAGTTCCTGGCAAATAAGTCGGCTTGTGCTCTTAGAGAATATAGAGACAAATGTAAGAAAGCCAAACACTGTGTAAAACTAGCTAAACAAAAGTCATGCGAGGACTTTGGCAAGAACATAGAAAATAAATATCAAGAAGGTGGCAAAATATTCTGGAGGTTGTTGAAGAAGCTTAGGAATGGAGGAAAGAGTGCTGTAAAAGAAGTTAGAGATGATAAAGATGAAATGAAAACAGGAGAAAAAGATATCCTTGAAGTATGGAGTAATTACTTCGAAAATTTGCTAAATGAAACAAGCTGACCAGGCATGCAGTCAGGAATACATATCCATACTTGAAGTAGAAAAAGCCATCAAAGGCTTGAAATGTGGAAAGGCAGCAGGAGTAGATGATATTCGACCAGAAATGCTGAAGTATGGTGGTATAAAAGTCTTACAGTGGCTGCACTGCATAGTTCAGAAAGCCTGGACAGAGGAACAAATTCCCAATGATTGGAGTAGAGCTCTCATTGTACCCATATATAAAAAAGGAAATAAAACTGAATGTGAGAATTACAGAGATATATCCCTATTGAGTGTTCCTGGTAAGATATGTGCAAGTATACTTGAGAAACGATTGAGAAGAATTGTGGAAGAAAAGCTTGGTGGAGAACACTGGATTCAGGTCAAATAGATGCTGTCAGGATCAGACCTTCACTTTATGACAAATAGTGGAGAAATCATGGGAATATAACAAAGATCTGTATTTAAGTTTTGTCGATTTGGAAAATGCATATGACAAGGTGCCAAGAGAGAAGCTATTGAACACGCTACAGTTATATGGTGTCAATGGGACATTGGATCAAGCAATACTTAGTCTTTATTTGAGTTGTAAGTCAGCAGTTAGAATTGAAGGAAGTACAGGAAGATGGTTTAATATTAAATCTGGTGTCAGACAAGGATGTACATTATCCCCTCTGTTATTCATTATCTATATGGATCACATTATGAAGGAAAGTGGTATTAAACATGATAGCAAAATTGGAGATGTTAATGTCAGCTCTTTGCTTTATGTAGACAATGTTATACTTCTAAATAAATCTGCTACAAGTTTGCAAGATTCCCTGACTAAATTGAATAACTGTTGTAATAGATATGGAATGAAGGTCAGCAATACAAAGACAAAGACAATGAAAATAGGCAGAATCATTGAAAATGTCAACTGTGTTGTGAATGGAGAACCTATGGAACAAGTAAAACATTTCAGCTACCTAGGAACGATTTTTAGTGAAGATGGAAAATTAAATATGGAAATAGACAACAGAATCAACAAAGCTGGTATGGTAGGAAGTGAATTGAATAAATTCATATGGAATAAGAGAGAAATTAGTCGGAACACTAAATTTGCTGTACACAAGACAGTTTTCAAACCAGTTTTAACTTATGGATCTGAGAGCTGGGTCGGAAGTAAAACACTTGACCAAAGACTGGAGACCGCAGATATGAGAGTCCTGAGAAAGATTAGAGGCATCAATGGCAACATCATATTAAAAACGAGAATATTAGGAAAGAACTTGACATTGTCATCATTCAGGATTCATGTAGTACTATCATATCCTGTACACCCCTTGAGAGTACATGGCAGGAATTTGATGATAATGATGAACTAAAAAATTCAAATGTTTCCAATAGTCATTATTTTTATAAACTGAAAAATACTGGATTAGCATGTAATCAAAATGAATCATTAGGTACATCATGCATAGTCTCTAAACTGCTGTATGTGATTGCCTGCATAAGAGAGGTCATGAATGTTATACACACTAATGACTTCCAGATGTCATGAAGTATAATTTCTTGGTTTCTATTTAGTGTGATGAGCGAGCAAATGACCTTGGAAGACTTTTGGAACAATCTGATGAAATTATGCTGTTCTAATTAAGGCATGAAGGAAGCTAGCCGACCTATCACGTGATGTTCTGTGAGGATGTGTGCTATGAGTCTGCTTATTTCTCTCTTTTTTATTTTCAACATTGCCAACATGTTCTTTTTATGGATTTCGAAAATTATTCCAGTTTGATCCTCATGCACCTTTCTGCAACAAGGATTCTTGTGTACTCTTAAAGATTCTTGTATACATTTAAAGGAACTTAGGAAATTTTATAAGGTGTTAACTGGTTTGAAGGCCATTCTGACATTGGCTGATTTAATAATTGCACCATTTTTCTTGAGGTGGCAACAACATTGGCAACCATATCAACAATTTCTTTTCCAACCACATATCCTCAAATTTATTCAACAGCATTTCATGTGGTATATTATCAATTGCCTTTGCCAAGTTCAGCAGTATCATAGTGTAGTTATATTAAGACAAAAGTAGTCAATAAGCTGACATAGTTTAGTTTCATCATGTGTATTCCATAGGAAAGACTATTACTGGATGAATATATTATGTAAAAAAAAAATAGCACATACCTTTATGAAGAAATGGAGACATATCCAAGCCTTCTAATGGAAATGAAACATAACTGCTAATTTTTGAAGAAAACATGACTTCATGGCGAAAGCGTTTCAGATGAATGCACAGTATCTTTAATTAGTAAAATGACAATAAATAGCAATTTAGAGAATATATTAATACTTGACAATTGTATGAACATTCAAAATCTAGATATTTTGAAATTTAACTTAGAGAATTAAAATGCCATTACACTATGACCACATAAATGAAAGTTCAAATCACAAGAATGAAAGTGATAAGAAAGCATTTTCTTCTAGCTTATATGTAATCTTTTTTTAGACTTTTACCCTTTCCCTCCCCATTTCCAAAATGAAATAAAAGGAAGTTCTTTAATAATAATAAAAAGTAACTCCCGATTCAAAAATAGATGCAACCAATAATTTACTTTTATTAGTACAAGTATTTTAAGCTTTTTCATTTATTGTTTATCAATCCAATGTTTCTGAACTGCTTCAAAATGGATTATAACCACATGTGCATGTGTGCATGCAATAATTGCACCTATGTTTAATTGTGAAAAGACAATCAAACCATAGGGAAGCCATCCAAACCTTTCACATGTGGGATATAACCAATATAAACAACATTGTGAGATAATAAATAACACAATAATAAATGCTAAATTAAAAAACAAAATAACTAAAGTTTTTTCAATTTTTGATGTCCACAAAACATTTTCTCAAGAAACGAGTAAGTCGGCATCATTTGCAGTATTCTGTTTAAAGAAAAAATAAATAAAAGAAACTAGCAACTGAACATAGAATTTGTTTTCTCCAATGACAATAATTTCCAAATTGCTATGATGATGTCTCTTGATAACTGGAATCTCACAATATGATTTTTGTAGTTTCAGAAAATGATTTTTTCCATAGTCTAAGTCTACTAATTGCCATGTTTTATTAAGACCTTTCAAATAGACCCATCTCTCATTATTCCACTGCAGAATCTATGGTTCCTATCCCTTATACTTCTAAAATCTCTGAACCAACTGCTATAATCCTGAAGAGGTAACAATATATGAGGTGTGACAATTACATTCCTAAAATGGCCTTGTACTATCACATGTATATGACAAGTCAAGCAGATCCCTGTGATGACTATGTTTGTTTGTTAATTTCTGTGATAGTTCCTCAAGTTGTATCAAAACAATCAAGCTAGTAATTGACAAGCTGTGGTAGAGTTTGTATGTATACACATCTGTTGCTTTCAGTGGAAAAATTAGTGAACATAATTTAGAACAGTGCATTAACATCCAAATATGCAAAGTTAGGCAAAAGTGCAAGTGAAATTAATCATGTTAAGAACAGTATATGGCAATGATGCCATGAAAAAGTCTAGTGTATTTGAGTGGCATAAGAGGTTTAAACAGGGATGGAAGATGCGAGAGATGTAGCATTGTGCATGGTGCACAGTGCTACATTGGTTGATATATCTCAGCAAAGTGAGCACTCATTAACTGAACAATCTCATTAGCTTCCGACACTTGAGTACCATCTGCATTCAATAAAGTTATTCTTTCACATTCTTTCTTTCTTTTGCTTACAGCATAAGGATAAAATTCTTTTGGATTGCCTTTAGTTTGCATGGCCAATTTCTTTTCATACTCCGATTTAGCTTTCCACACAATATTCATTACTTTTCTGGACAGATTTATATATATTTTATAACTCCTCTCACTCTTATTCTAACGATATTCTTTCCACATCATCATCTTTTTATGGATTTCTTGCTCAATAAAGTTGGGCATCCATTTCACTCCCAGCCTATTTATTCTTCGAACACTAGGGACTTATTTAGATATCACCTCATTTAAGCACTTTTTCAAAGATTCCCATGTATTGCTGACATATTTCCCATTCAGTAACTGATACCATGGGACCAAAGATAGTATTCTCCTAAGTTGATCATAATTTCCAGCTTTGTAGTTCAGCATGTAACCTATTTTAATTGGAGTATCAATACAATTATACAATTCGGAAGAAAGCACAGCATGATCACTGTCACCAATTGGTGATAAAATGACCATATTCTTAACAGAGAGCCCTTCTGATGCAATGAGCAAATCCAACTCTTTGACCTCGAGTTCCTTCTTTCACATGCTGCTCGAGAAAGTTGTCTCACAACAATTCAGTGCATTCCTTATTATGAGATTTCTCTTCTACCCAATCAATGTTTGGAAAATTAAAGTCACCCATAATGACTGGCGATGCATTTCTTCGTCCCCTGCAACTTAGCCGCCAAGTCTGTATTGACACCCACCATGTATTTCATTCTGTTAACCTCCACTTCACACCAAATAGGCTCAAACTCACTGCTACATGGGATATTGTTACTATCATTGTTTTCTTGTGTTTCTACCCTAACTGGACTTAAGTCATCTGATATCATTAGTAGCACTCCTCCTTTCCTATCTCTTCTACCATTCCTAAAAACAGTATACCCATTACACTCAATCCCACTTACCATATCTGATTCTGATAGCCAGGTTTCACTAATGCCAATAATCTTAGGCCACACCGTATTCAATAAAGTAACAAACTCAAACCCCTTCATTTCTAATGCTCCTGGCATTTGTGTATAGACATAATAAATACCACCTAGCCTATTCTCATAATTATATATGCAATCTCTTTGGTCTTGTTCTAGAATTTTCTCTTTTCCTTCCCCAGATCTACAACATATTTGACAACATATCTTCTGCTATGTTCAAATGGAAATTGACTATTGTTAGTTTTTAATGTATTGGGTAGTTTGGAATATAAAACATAAACGTTGTAAATAGCAATATCCATCAAATAGAAAAATATTTTCTTGTAACCTTTGACACATTTTCGCATAATTGGAAAGTAAACAAGTATTTGGTCTTGCCTATCGACACCGCCCATTCCACAATTGTATTCAAGAACACATTTAGAACACATCAAGAACACAGCGAACCTAAAGCATATTTTTCCACCCCTTCGCCACATACAAAACCATGTTCAAAGACATTCATATCTTTATACGTTAGTATACCAAAGGTGAAGAACTTTCACACACATTTATCCCATTCCTCCCTTGATGATCTAGTTTCCCTGACTCTCTGCATTAGGTCTCATACCAAGAAGTAATTTCTCCAGGTTTCTGATGACAAATGAATTCAAGTGCAGGCCATCCTTCTTATACAAGTGTTTTCTGCCATCGAACACACCCCACACATCTAAAAGCTAGCATCCATATCTTCTACACAATCTGTGTGTGAAATCATTTGCTATCATCACCCTCCTTAACTCAGTACTGTCATATCTGGGTAGTAATCCAACAATTTTTACTCTCTCACATTTTGTTCTCGCATCTTCCAACAGACCTTTCATATCTTCTTTCATACTATATTTGTCATTACTTAAATTATTTGTACCTACCAGAATTACCATCTCTTTTTCTTTTTTGGTTTTCGATTATGTTTATTATATTTTTAATTTTAGCTCCCGGGAAACTAGAAGACTACCAAGTTCAGTACTTTCCTGCCTGTTCTTGTTTTGATCCTTTTTCTTATCCTCTCTAAGTTTAGTCAAACATTTTTCCACCTTTTCCAATTCCCTGGTAGATATTCTAATAATTAATCAAGATATTTCTAATGTCAACTTATCCTCAGATAAATTATCATCATCACTGCATCAGTACTTTTGTTCATCAGGACAAATGCTTTCCTCAGTACTGTGCAACCACAGATGCGAGACTCCTAAACACTTCTCTGCATGACAGAAGGCGAATCCAAAATTAAAAAAAAAAAAAAAAAAAAAAAAAAAAAAAAAAAAAAAAAAAAGGATTAAAACCAAGTTTATAAAATTTCTTGGGATCTTTAACGTATAGTACACCCAAGGTAAAAAAACTTTTTACATCTTTCTCTCATCCTGAGATTTTTATTTAAAAAAGTTTAAGCACCTTGTGGCAACTCGTATAGGTAAATATAAGTTCAGTATTATGTCAACCTTGGTATCACCACCTCTGGGTCTGGCTCTCAATGATGAGACCTCAATAAAGGTCGAAACCAGTCTGCGTAGTGACCTTTCCCATAATACATGTCCATAAGGAGATGCGCTTTGTATTATGGGATACTTAGGCAAGTGATCAGAGCTTATGCCACCTTTATCACGAGTTGCCACAGAAAATACCTGAAAATACTTCGGGGAAAACTTAGCTTACTTGGGGAAAAAAAAAAAAAAAAGGATTAAAACCAAGTTTATAAAATTTTTTGGTATCTTTAACATACATATCGGGGCTCTACGGGCTACTGAGCGCATCCCCCAGATGACGGATGAGGAGAAACCCTGACTACCATCAGTGGGATATCAGGGCAGCTCTGAATATGTTGAATAAAGAGCTGCGAACCAGTGGTTTTAGGACTGGAGATCCCATGTGAAAATACTGCACTTGGCCAGCGTGGTGAATTTATGGCCTAACCTTCCAAGATGAATCCGACAGATATAAAATGGCCTCCATTCCCCGGAGGCCAGATTGTTACCATCTATGGCAGCAGGCAGTTAAACATGAAGGCAGAGGGTGCTAAGAATCCCTGGGTAACCATATCATGCTGCCATTGGAAACTAGACCTTGAACATTAAACTGTAGGACTCTGAGCAGTGAAGCAAAGCTAACTGAAGAGCTAAAGGTACTAAAATAGGACATTCTTGGACTGTGCGAAGTCAGACGTAATGGTGAAGAAATTCTTCAATTAAAAAATGGAGACATATTATATTATAGAGGCCAAAATAAGGAAAGAATCAGTGGAGTTGGATTCTTGATCAACAAAAAACTGAACAACATAATATAATTTAACAGTGTATCTGATCAAATACCAAGTAATGTTGTTCAAATTTCGAAAAGATAAGATCATCTAAGTCTATGCACCAACAATAATTCATACTGACGAAGAAATTGAAGCCTTTTATCATGATGTATCCCACCTCTAAAGGAAATCATCATTTCAGAATTGTAATGGCAGCCTTTAATGCCAGAATTGGCATTCAACATTCAGATGAAAGCTCAATGGGAAATTTTGGATACGAGATGACAGAGGAGCAAGGTTAATAGAATTTGCAGAAAGAGAAAACCTGTATATCATGAATTCTTTTTCAAGAAAGAAACACATAGAAAGTGGACATGGAAAAGTCCAAATGGAAAAACTAGTGAAATTGACTTTATACACAGAAATGAGAAAAACATCTTTCAAGACTGCTCTGTCATAAACATCTTCAACATTGGAAGTGACCATCATATGGTATGCCGTAAAATCCAAATAAACTGCCAAAAAGAAAGAAGAAAAATGTTTCAGAGATCAAAGCAAAACATAGATGTACACAAACTCAACATTAAAAAATATATATTCCAACATGAACTAAACAATAGATTTAAATAGCTTATTATAGATGACAATGCTGATCTATCAGAAAGTAATGACATTATTACCCAAAACCTTTTACAATGCTCACTTGAAATAGCTGGTACCACAGAACAGAAACAAGACAAAATCTCTGAAGAAACGAAGAGAAATGAAACAATCAATTAACCTACAGAATAAAATTGAATACCCTGAATTGTGCAAAATGATCAGAAAATGTATCACAGAAGAAATAAGAAAATTCAATTGTAAATAGATAGATAGATATGCTATAGCAAAAAGAGTTGAAGAATTTTACTCAATATTATATCAGGATGATGAATTAAACGAAGAAGAAGACAACTACGACACAGCTGAAGTACTGCAGATTCTACCAGAAGAAATTATGTGGGCATCCAAAGCTTGCAAAATGGAAAAGCTGCAGGTGGAGATGGAGTTATAGTTGAATTTCTAAAAACAGGTGGAGAAATAATCTACAAATTCTTAGCAAAACTATTTACTTTATACCTGAAGAAAAATGATGTGCTAACAACATGGTAGAGGGCTACCCTAATTCTGATACATAAAAAAGGTGAGATAGAAGACTTGACGAACTACAGACCTATAAGTCTACTATCAGTGGTTCACAAAAGTCTTAGCCCAAAGGCTTTGTGCGACTCTAGACCTAGCACAACCAAAAGAAAAGGCAGGCTTTCAAAGGGGCTTTAGTACAGTGGACCATATTCAAGTCGTACAGCAGATTATTGAATGGTGTAATGAATATCAATTACCACTATTATTATTATTATTATTCCTGATACCTCCAAGGAGTCCGAAGACTCATCGCGGGAGGACATCTTCAACTGTTTTATTGATTATGAGAAAGCTTTTCATTCATTAAAAACTTGTGCAATACTTAAGGCATTACAAAACCGACAAGTGGAGGAGCCAAACATCAGAACTATCAAATCAGCATACACCAATGCCACAGGAGCAATTCATTTCAATGGAAACATCTTTACTGTGGGAATACAGAGAGCTATAAGACAGGGTGACGCAATATCTCCAATATTATTCACAGCATGCCTAGAAGAAATATTCAAACTTCTTGATTGGGAAGGGAAAGGTCTGATGATAAATGGAAGATATTTAAGCCATTTACGCTTTGAAGATGTATCTTTACTTCAACTGAGCATGAAATACACTCATATCCATGAACTCCAAATTGCTAGCAAAACAGCTGGCCTAAAGAAGACCCAAGTTATGTTCAATAGCTATATCCAACCAGAAATAATAAAAATCAATAATGAGGAAAGTAAACAAGTAGATTACATATACTTAGGACAACAGATATCAATGGAACAAAATATCATGGACGAAATTAAAAGGAGCATGATGCTTGAGTGGAAAGCATTTGGTAAATTACATTCAATATTCAAAAGCCAACTACCATTATGCTTGAAGAGAAAAGTTTTTAACCAATGTATTCTTCCTATATTGACATATGACTGTGAAACATGGACACTGAATGCAAAGGAAATTCAAAAATTAAGAACAACACAATTTTGTATGAAAAGAAGTATGCATAGTATCACAAGATTGGATCACAAACGGAATACATGGATAAGAAATCAAACCAAAGTCTCTTACATCATAGGAAGAGTGAAACATCTGAAGTGGCAATGGGCTGGGCATATTGCTCGAATTCAAGATCAACGATGGACAAAAGTAATACTGGATTGGATTCCACGAGAGGAAAAACGACCACGACACTGACCTAAATCACGGTGGATTGATGATATCATCAGATCTGCAGGAGTGACATGGAAAAGGAGAGCCATGGACAGAGAGTTTTTGAGTAATCTTGGAAAGGCCTTCATCCAGCAGTGGATTGACAATGGCTGATAATGATGACACACACACACACACACACACACACACACACACACACACACACACACACACACACACACACACACACACACACAAGGTGCCCACAAATGTTTACCCTGATTAAATATATTATAATTCTTCAGTGGATACTTGAAATGGAACACAAAGTTAGACTTCAATGAAGTCTAACTTTGTCTAACATATAGAAAAAAAGTCAATGAACAATTTCAACATGTGCACTGCCAGTAACACATAAAATATCCAAGCGGTAATCAATAACACGCCACACATTCTCCAACATTTGTTGTGTGACTCCTTCAACTGCATCTCTGATGCGCTGTCACAAGGTCTGGAACTGGTGTTGCATAAACAAGATCCTTAACATACCCCAAAGAAAAAAGTCTAGGGGTGTGATATCAGGTGACCCCAGGGCCATGGGATTGAACCATCTCTGCCAAACCAGCGATTCGGGAATTCTCGATTAAGATGATTGAGAACATTACGAGACCAATGTGGGGTGGGCAGCTCCGTCCTGTTGAAAGATAACATTTGGTTGCATCTCCTGTAGTTGGGGAATGGCATAATTATTGAGCATGTCTAAGTACACATTTCATTAATTTCTTTTTCAAGAAAGAAGAAAGGGCCAATCACTCGATCATGCATTAGTGCACACCACACACTGAGTTTTGGACTAGCTCGAATGTGTTCTCTTATGGCATATGGGTTTTCAGATCCTTACACTGTGTCTGCTGACTACTCCACTCACGTGAAATGTTGCCTCATCAGAAAAACAAACACGCTGCAAAAAATCATTATCCTCATCATGTGGTTCAAAATGAGGTTAGCAAATTCTTCATGCTGTGGACGATCATCTGGCTTTATCTCCTGGACAATTTGGACTTTGTATGCAAACAATTTCAAATGTTTGCATACCACTTTGTGAACTGTACTCCTTGGCATTTGAAGTTCTAGTGAAGCTCTTCTGATTGACTTTTGCAGTGACCAGGTGAAGGCAGTTTGAACTGCCCCAACTGTCTCCTTGGAAACTGATGGTCTGCCACTACTTGTACCCTTATGAACTGAACCTGTTTCTAAAAATTTTGTCTTCCATGACTTAATGAGAATGACATCAGGTGGGTTCTTTCCATACTGTGCTGCCCTAAACATTCGCTGCACTGTAACTGGAGATTTTGTTTCTACTAGCCAGAGAACACATTGGGCTTTTTCCTGTACTGAAGCCATTTTTAAAGAAAATCAGCAGCAGCACTCCTGGTGGCAAAAGCAGTATACCGAAGATACCAGTATGGAAACTTTATGAGTGCCCAAGTTTACCTCCAACAAAATTTATTCAGTTAGTTTCATTGTTAAAATATTATAGCCAGTTGAAATCAGGGTAATCATTTGTGGACACCCTGTATGTATGTATGTATGTATGTATGTATGTATATATATATATATTTTTTTTTTTTACTGGTGACTATCATATTGGCACTTAATCCTGAATTGAGTAAAACATTTTTCCTAAATGATATGATTTTATTTACTTTTTACAGACAAGTTATGTGCCTTCTTTTATTTTCTTCATGATGTTACACTTTCAAGTACTACCACTAGTAATAAAGACCTAAACCGACAGTATAGTGCTTAAAAAAAAAAAAAAAGTGCTGGAGAGCTAGATGTTTTATTCATCTTCACATATCACTGGATCCTCTTACCCACACTTTGTAAACAACTTAAAATATGTAAAAAAAAATGTATAAATAAATTTTGTAGCATAATAATATATAACAGTTTTGAATAAAATTTTTCCAATATTAATATTTTAAAATTTACTTATTTCTAAATAAAAAAATAAATAAAATTCTCAATTCTCATTCTGATGAGAGAATCTTTATATGGATCTTTTTAAGTGAAGGTGAGTTAGCCAATCTCACAAGTAGTTAGAAGGGTTTTCTCTCATTGAAAATTGGGTTTTTCATCAAGTAATGAATAATAAATGAACAACAAATAATATTGGTGATGGGCAGCAGTACATGGCATGCATTGGTTGTAGTAACGTGATTGCATAGTTTGACAGATGCATTGGGAGGCTCTATTTAGTATGAAAAAAAAAAAGAAAAAAAATCTAAGGATGCAAATTCCAAGGCTATTCAGATAACACAGAAATCACTATTTTACTGCCTAAGTTAGAGTAAAAAATAATTCAAGTTGTCCTGGCTTACAAGAAACACATGATTGCTACAATGTTTATTTTAATTGTTGATATTCATATTGCTTGCTTGTCATTCTTATAGTCTGCAAATGAAGATAAATAAAACTTAAAAATTTTCTTTCTATTAAATAATTTTGTTCTGTTTGCTTAATTTATGATTGTTTGAGAGAGAGCTGATGTCTCTATTTCATACTGTATACATTATATATATTTATACACAGAAGTTATGTAACTTCTCTATCCACTTCCCCCACCAAAAAAAATTTTTTAGCATAAAATACAGCTTTCCCAATTTTTTTTTTTAAACAGAGGAGGAGGAGAAAGCATTGCAATCTGCCATTCAAAAAAAAAACTTATTTTAGATGGAAGATATATTTATCCATTTTCCTCTTACAAAATGCAAGGGATTCAGTATAGACATCTTAGTCAATTCATTATTAATTACAATGATGCTAAATTCTAGTAACAGAATGAGCATAAGTACATGAGTACCTGGGGTCATGATGACTTAAGTTGTGCTCTAACCTGATTTTATTTCTCAACTATATCTTGTAGATATGGTTGATTATTTGTATTACTGATGAAATTTTCTTTATTTCTTAAATGAGGAAGTGTACTAAATCATTTTAGTATCGAACACATAACAAACTTATCTACATAAGTGCATGTGTATGTAAGCACTCGTTTAATAAACTTGCAGTACTTTGGATGCATAGAAAAAATTCCAACTCCTATATGAAGTTACCAATATAGAATATTTTTACTACTAAAAACAATTAAAAATTACCATTACTGTTGCACACAAAATTCATAAAACAAAATCTTATTTCAGTGTAATTAATAATAACTAATTTTTCTTACATGATTTGTTCCTTCATGGTTTAAATAAACCTAAGCAGCTTATGGAAAGTTGTTGCTCTATTGTCATCTATCACTTTTAACATACAGCATATTATGGTCATCCCATCAACATTTATGGCAAAAATGCTATTGCTTCTTTCAAGGCAGTGATGATATCAGATCCAACTTTGCACAGAAGACTGAAAATGCATTTCGTTGTTTAATATTACTACTATTATTATCATCATCAGCATCTCATATTCCATACAGCATGCTATGTCTACCAAGTTTATGTTTGAGATCAGACTATCTGTTTGGGAAGAACAACTTTAGTTACACTGCACTTAGAAGACCAAATATTAAATACTTCTCGTGATAAATTAGAGTTCAAACTGTTTCCCAGACAAGTGATGTGCAATTAAAATTACTCAACCACAATAACACAAATGATATTTTATATTTATAAAATATATTAATAACTACATAAGATATACCAGTCAGTGTTCTATATACTGCATGTTAAGAATAATGCCAGATAAAAGCAGACACATACCTCAGGTAACTGTAGTACTTTAGAATATTTAATACCATTTCGCAACTTCTTACATTTTTCACAGCTATACATATTATCTCCTTTTAATTCATCAGCTGAGAAAAAAGCTGCCAAACAGTCTTGAAGGCTGACCGTTGGACCCCAAAACCAACTAAATATGAAAGAAATAAAAACAAGGCATTTTATCAAAATGGTTACAGATTTAATATGTTATTCTTATTATTATTGTATGGGCACCTCCATGGAGTCCAAAGACTCACTGCGGAAGACCCAAACTATACACATAATATAACATACCTTTCCTTGAACCCAATAATAGACAAAGCACTCACAAATGACTCTGGCAACCCACAAATAATCTTATGGGCAACCTTAGCAATATGTCCTCTAAACTTTAACTCTGTCTACCACCACCCCTAAATCTCTAGCTTCATCAATTTCCTGGAGTACAGTTCCATCAAGGTGGTACTCAGCTTGTAATATATCTACTCTATAATATAAAATGATAAGCCTTTTTTTGTAATGTTTTTTGTCAAGTTATTTGAAACATTTTGAAACTCAGGGGCTACCCTGAGTGTCAAGTCTTCAAAATTCGAGTCATTAGAATTCAAGGAGAACCGGCCTACCAGTCCGGAACTTGGGGGGTTGGACACCGTAGGCGGAACCCCCTTTTGAGTCTTCAAAATTCAAGTCATCAGAATTCAAGGAGAACTGGCCTACCAGTCTGCAACTTGGGGGACCCTCTTTTTGAGTTTTTCAAAATTTGAGTCAACAGAATTCAAGGAGAACCGGCCTACCAGTCCGGAACTTGAGGAGGTTGAGTGTCAGGGACAGTACCCCCTTTCGAGTCTTCAAAATTCAAGGAGAACTGGCCTACCAGTCCGAAACTCGGGGGTGGACCACCTTTTGAGTCTTCAAAATTCAAGGAGAACCGGCCTACCAGTAAAAAAACTTGTGGGGGGGGTTCAGAGCCCCCCTAGTTTATTTATAAATTCATAACTTTACATTTCTCAACATTAAACTGATATCCATTAGCTTTTGTCTATAATGACAGCCTATTTAAATCACCTTGATTAACAACTGCTCTACCGAATTTCACATCATTAACAAATAACTGAATATTTCTTTTCAGGTTATTACCTGTATCATTTATGTATAAACAGTAGTGGTCCCAGCACTGAACTTTGCAGCACACAACTAGTCACCTGTTTATGCCTTGATTCTGTTCCTCCATAATACTAATTTTTGTATCTCTCCAGTAGCCACCTTTCTTATCCGCATACCCAGTGTCATATCCATCACCATGTTGTAATTTGCATAACAGAGTTCCGTGTGGTATTCTGTTAAATACCTTTCCAAAATCCAGCAGAATCACTGTGTAGCCATTTCTTTTATCCAATTCAGCTGTCACTCTATTATAAAAAGTTAGTTAATTACTAAGGCATGATCGACCCTTCACAAAGCCATGTTTCCCCTCATGCAGTATCATATTTTTATCCACCCATTCCTGAATTCTCTTTTTTGACCAATTTTTTAAGTACTTTAACTGTCACACCTGAGATACTGATTGGTCTACAATTTGCTACTACTGTCTTAGAACTCTATCTTTGCACATTCTCCCTTATGCAAGATAATTATTTCCCCTCTTTCCACTCCCTCGGAACTCTACTAGAGCTGAAACTTAAATTAAAGAGCCTAGTCAGAAGCATTGCTAGTTCCCTTGCACATTCTCAAAAAACCTGAGCTGATATCCCATCTAATCTCACAGATGCATTCACACTGAGATTCTGCAATACCCTAAAAATCTCCAATTCATCCACCTCTGTTCCCACATTAGTGTCTGTTACAAATGTAAAAGCAGTAAACTCGGATGATATACTCTTCCAAGGTGGTTTCTCAGTAACTCAACTATTTTATCTGCTTCTCACCTCATGAGCATCACTCATTATGGTTAACTTTCCAGTCATTTCTCCTCTTACTCTTGCCATATAATGAAAGAAAACCTTTTGGGATTTCCTCTGGCATGCTCAGGTAGAATCTTCTTGTAATCTGATTTTGCCTTCTTTGCCACGCTGGTCACCTTTCTTACCTGAGCCTTGTACTGTTCATCAGTTCGCTGGTGACCTCTCTCCTTATATACCCTCCACAACATTTCTTCTTCTGCAGCTCATGCTCAATGCTATTACTCATTCATCTAACTCCTGCCTGATTAATCCTCCTTACCTTAGGTATACAATTTAATATTGCTTCCTCTAGATGACCCTTAACTATCTTCCAATGCACTACTAACATCCTTCACTTGCAGAGTTATGCCATGGCACAGATTTAAGCTTATTCCTAAGCTTGTCATAATCACCTGCCTTGTAATTTCACATATACCCCTTCTTGACAGAATATTCCTCATGTTTTACAATCACCCAAGTCAAGACCACAAGGTCACTTTTGCTGATCAGAGACAATGTGGCCACGTTGGTTATGGATTGCTCTTTTGATCACATGACCAGGTCCAATACTTTCACATTTTTAGTCCCCTCCATCATGTTGTATAAAGTAATTATCACTTAGTAGGTGTATAAATTCTATTTCCTTCCTGCTATATGATCTTTCTTCCTTGGTACATGGGTGTCCAACCTTTTGGCTTTCCTGGGCCACGGTGAGTTAAGAGGAATTGTCTTGGGCCACATATAAAATGTATAATATAGTTAATATATATAAGTAACAAAATTTCCTTTTTTTTTTAAATTTTTTTTATTATAATATTAAAAAAAAAAGAGGACAGCATAAACACAAAACTAATGAGATATTTGACTTTGTTTACGTGAAACCAATACATCAATGTCTGGTTTGAGAGAAGTGGTTGCAATTTGCAGTGAGCGCTCATGGTTCTCGTCAGAAATTTTTGATCTAACTTTACTCTTTGTATGCTTTATTCTTGAAAATAGTTGTTCACAGATGTAAGTACCACCAAAAAGCGAAGACAAGAATAAAGCGTGATTGTGAAGTGAAGGATATTTTTTTCTGGGAAGATAGGTCTTATAAAAATCTATCAAAGAGGTTTAATGGAATATTTACAGCACTAGGAAAGGATTAAAAACTAATTTGAATGCTTCCAATTTTCATCTCAGTCACTGAGACATCTTCAGGGATTACAAATAACTCTTGTAACACACATACACACACACACAAAGACAACACAATATGAAATGAAACACATGGGTGACTCTAAAGTCCTATCTAGGTGGTGCACTCTTTAGAGTTACCCATGTGTTTCATTTAGTATTGTGTTGTCTTTGAGTGTGTGTGTGTGGTACAAGAGTCATTTGTAATCCTTGAAGATGTCTCAGTGAATGAGATGAAATATTGGAAGCATTAAAATTAGTTTTTAATCCTTTCTTTGTGCTGTAAATATTCTATTAAACCGTCAACAAGATGTCCTCCCAGCACTTAAGCCTTAACACCAGTCCTAGTTCTTCCTTTTCATTACAAAGGAATACTGTATCATCAGCATACCTCAGATTACTGATCAATCTACTACATATCCTAATTCCTGTCTTAAGCTCATGCAATGCTACACATGATGTCCTAAGTATAGATACTAAACAGGTGAGAAAAAAAGCAGGCATCCTTGCCTAACTCTCTTTTCAATCTGAAGCCAATCAGTTAATCCAGCATCTGTTCTTACAATGGCATCTTGCTCACTGTACAAGTTAGCTATCTACCTGATTGTGTGTTGATGAAAATCATTATTTTCATTACTTCCCACAATTTCACATGCTGAACACAGTCAAAAGCTTTAGAGTAGACTATGAACACATTACCACAGGGAGTCTAAGTTCTTTATACTTTTCTATGATCTGTCTAAGGCAAAGATATAATTTCTTTGGGAAAAGTATGCATCCATACTTTTCCCAAAATGTGCTTATTCCTCAGGCATCTCCAACCTCAATTTTGGCCTCAAGGCACAGTACAGTTCATTCTATTTTTGCATTGTGTTAAATAAATACAATTTTGTACAATTATATGTTTGTAATTATACAAAACTTTCAACAAAGAAAGATTTTTCCACTAATGGTGTCAATGAAATGACTAACAAAGTTCAAGAGATCACAACTGCATATCTGTTGATCCTCGATGATTTACATCAAATATCTCCTTCATTTTCTGGATTTCATGCCTTACTACTTTTGTGCTAAAGGAGCAGTAGGTGATATAAACTGGATCTAAGATTCTTTTTGATTCCAACATCCTATTGACCCAATGTGACGTGATGGGTGCATTTGAAATATACTCCATGCTCTATTCTACACCCTCCTGCTTACAGATTGGCAAATGGGGTTCATGGTTTTTGATACAATGGAAAATTAGGTGTTTTTTGGAACTGCAGTAGCCATCTGATGGACCATGTAACTTATGTACATTACTGCTTCACTGATAGGTGTTTGCTAATCACAGCAAGATTAAATTCTGCAATGCATAAAAAATCTATTCCAGTCAGCATACTCGTGTTGATGTTTAGAGGAGAAAACACATGTCAAAAGATAATAATTAACTACCTAAAATTATTAGGATAGATTATTAAGTCAGTATTTCACCTTGATCAGTAAGGCACAAAGAAATATACGAAGCACATGCCTGCAAGTATACCTGAAGAAAGACAAACACAGACTGATTGTGATGCAGCTGAATTTGTTTAGGACTGGAGTATGTTGTAGTGGTATGGCAGATTCCAGAAACAGTCTTCCTGCTTCTATCCAGTGGATAATGTGGATAAAGAGCGCTGTTGATTGTACAGGGGAAAGTCATTGGCTAAAAAAACACCCTGATTTCAGTGGAGAGGCTAGAGTGGTATGATCAAATGGTTCTAACTCTATTAGCTAAGGTTTTGACAACACCGTGTCACTTGGGGGGGGGGGGGGGATGCCAGATGATGGATGCACCTTCTAGTGAAGGTGGGTTTTCTATAGACCAAAAAGGATAAGGATCCACTGAGTAACCAGGTGAAAAATGCAAAGGAAGGACAAGTTACTGTTTACCTTTTTAATGGTGAAACAGATACTCAAGCGTTGGATGTTGAAATGACTAGACCACAGATATGAGTCCTAAGAAAGATTAGAGGCATGAACAGATGGCATCAATGACAATATCATATTGAAAACGAGGATATTAGGAAATAATTTGACATCGTTAACATCCAGTAATGTGTTACCAAGCTAATCTCATGTTACCGAGCTAATCCCAGAGGATGACCAAGCTATAGGTGGATTGATACAGTAAAAATTGCCTTAGAAGACATAAATATAAGATCTGATAATGATGGAGTCTTTACAGGTAACAGACTGATTTGGAGGAAAATTGTATATAGAAAGTTAGTGGTGATGTAAATTTTTCATGTAGTGCTATCATATCCTGTACATTCCTTGAGGGTGTACATCCGGAATTTGATGATGATGACGATGTATATAGCAACCCATGGATCAGCAGTCAGCGTAATAGCGAATGCATTGCGTGCTTTCCATTGTTTAAACGGGTTCAAATATTTTCCATTAGAGATGTTAACTGTTTATTACTTGCTTTCTAGTTTTTAGTGTACTTATATTATTGGATAAAATATTTCTAGAATAGAATGTTCTATCTACACAAAAGCCTATGCAATGATTTCTCACCTAATAGTTAAATGTTTCCTGCACACCACATATCATGTTCATCATTTAGATCAGAACATCATCGCAATCATCACAGTTGATGTCTGTTTTGCAAATTTGAAGAATTATACATTCAATTCAGCTAATGCGTTAGTTATAAAGATCATAGTTCTAGAGGGACTTATGTGGTCTAGTCAACACAGAAAGGCATTTCTGTTGAATGCATTTTTGCCAAGAATGGATTTGCTTTTGAAAATCAAAGTCAACGATGAAAAGTGATATATTCAAATAATTCTTTATCTCGTTGCTAGCATGAACAAGCAATTCCTGGGATGTGACAGCAATGCATAAATCAAATACTTCAAAAGTGGAAGATGTAGAAAAGATAGGTCTTCATATTTATCAGCCTGAAATATTGAAGCTAATAAAATTAAAAGCACTGGAAAAACTAAGATGAGACATTCATTTCAGTCAAATCATGGAGACTACAACCGAGTTAGAGATAAATAGTTCAATTTTCCGATATTTCGACCTTCATATTAAGGTCATCATCTGGAGTACACACACACACACACACACACACACACACACACACACACACACACACACACACACACACACACACACACACACACACACACACACACACAGAAACAAGTATATTACATTTCAAACAGTATGTCAAAGAGAGAATGATTCAATCAACAGTTATTCTACTGGCCTGATCTCTACTGAAAAAAATTAAAATAAAATAACTAAATCAAAGCTATGTTCTATGTATAACATCATCAGAGGACAATTTGATATAGACAGTTTTATTACAGCAAAAGTGGTGTCTTAATTTAACATGAGGGTTATGTTCAAGTTAAGATCTTAGATTACGTACAGTCTTATTTATTAATAACTATTAGATGGAAAGAGTATCTGGGTAGAATATGTGCCTTTGATATTCTTGGGATTTTTAGACCATCATAATTGTTAAGATTAGGGTGGTTGATAAGAATTTCACAGGCCTCCTTAAATTTACGTTCATACTGCATTTTGGTGTGATGTCAACAGATGCCTTTCCAATCAATTCTATGTAGAGTATTCAGGGCATGATCAGAAAGGCAGATTTACCATAGTTATTGTTCAATGTGCCGTTCATGTTCTTTTTTTCTGAGAGGAATTGTGTATCCTGCTTCACCTATATAGGGCAAACATCATAATGTATATTAGTGGTCAAAATTGTGGAAACCTGTTGGAAAAAGTGTATTTTTGAGGTTTGATGGCTCATAAAACACCTCTTTTTTTGGTGTAATATCATAAAATTATATATCAATGGAAAGATAATTTAATCAAGAATGTAATGCAACAAAGATCAATTATCTGTATTCTATGAAAAGTTATAGCCAAATAACCAGAAAAAAGAAGCACAACTTGCTTAGGTTGATATGAAGTAGCTTTCCTTCATTTGAATGTAGCCAATGAGCATGAATGTTTAGAGAGCCAATCAGGTGTCATCTTGTTTTGGCAATGAGCCAATAAGGTCACAGTAGGATTCAGCTATTGATGTCATGCATTGGAGCTAAGAGGAGGACATTTGTCAGTATGTTATGTGATTGCTATCAAGTTGGTTGGTTTTTTTTTGTGTTCTTTCATTTAGTGAGCTTGTAAAACGTAATAAAATTAAAGAAACGGCACAAAGAGTTTGACTGGTCACCCAGAAAGCGATGTAAAATAGTACTATTAAGTGAACAAGGCTACAGTTATGAAGAAATTATTATTATTATTATTATTATTGTTCCGGGCAACTCCAAGGAGTTGACAGACTCATCGAGGGAGGCCCTAACATCATGTCAAGAACAACTATTCGACATTGACACAGTATCTATCATACCTTGCCTTGAACTCATTCACGGTCGTAGCACCCACAACAGACTCTGGAAGCTTATTCCACTCATTCACCACTCTCCAAGTAAAAAACCTAGCTCTAACACCCTTGTCAACCATGCTCTTGCCCAGCTTCCATGCATGGCCCCTAGTCCTCCCACCACCAGTCATATTTTCAAAAATATCTTCTGGATCAATCTTATAGAAACCCTTCAGTAATTTGAATGTCTCAATCATATCACCCCTCCTTCGCCTATCGTCCAATCTCTGCAACCCACAAATTTTCAACCTATTCTCATAAGGTTCATTCCACAGACCTGCTATCATCTTGGTCACTCGTCTCTGGATCCTCTCCACTTCCTCCCCATCACGAAAAAACCCTGGTGCCATCCATAAATTGACATCCACTCTCCTTAGCCCAGTTCTCTAAACTATCCAAATCATCCTGTAAAATTTTGACATGCTGTGCACTCACAATTGCTCTACCTAACTTTGCATCATCAGCAAACAAATGAACACTTCCTCTCAAATCCTTTCCTATATCATTGATGAACAAATTGAAAAGCAGTGGTCCAAGAACAGAGCCCTGCGGCACACCACTAGTCACAAGCCGTCTTTTAGACTCCACTCCTGCATAAACCACTCTCTGGTATCTCTCCTTCAATCACCCTCCTATCCATCTCACCAACCCTATATCTATCCCCCATCTGCTCCAGTTTACTGATTAGGGTTCCATGTGGTATCCTGTCAAAGGCCTTGGCAAGGTCCAGTAGTATCACTGTAAACCCATTACCCTATCCAGTTTAGCTGTCACTGTGTTATAAAACGTGAGCAAGTTACTGAGGCATGATCTACCCTTCACAAAACCATGTTGTCCCCCATACAATATCCCATTTTCATCTATCCGATCCCGTATTCTTTTCTTGACTAATTTCTCTAAGACCTTGACAATGATTCCTGATATGCTAATTGGTCGGTAATTTACAACAGCAGTCTTGGAACCACCTTTATGCAGTGGAACTATTTTCCCCTCTTTCCACCCCCTCGGGACTAACCCAGACCCGAGACTCAAATTAAACAAAATTGTCAAGGGTACTGACAATTCTTTAGCTGCTTCTCGTATGACACGAGCTGGTATACCATCCAATCCCACGGATGTATTGACATTGAGGTTATGCAATAGCCAACTCACCTCCACTTCATTCACCACAATTCCCGTATAATCCTGGTTTATTCGTTTCTGCAATGTCACCACCTGGATGATATATACTTGCAAAGCGCTCACTCAGTAACTCAACTATATCAACTGATTCAGTTACCTCCCTACCATCAGCATGCTTTAAACTCATTCTGCCATGTACATTTTTCCTTTTACTTGCTACATATCTAAAAAACTGTTTAGGATTCTCTTTAGCCTGCATGGCCAATGTTCTTTCGTAATCCTTTTTTGCTTTTCTTACCACACTCGTTACCCTTCTGGCCTGCGCTTTATACCGTTCATGTGTCTGCCGGTCACTTTTCTCCTTAAATTCCCTCCATAGTTGTTTCTTTTTTTGCAGTTCAAGCTTAATGGTGTTATTCATCCATTTAACCTCTACTTGATTTATTATTTGGACTCTAGGTATACAGTCAGCCATTGCTTCATGCAAACACTTCTTAACTGCCTCCCATGCACTATCAACTTCTAGTCCTTGCAGTTGTACATGCCATGGCACTGAACCAATCAAACTCCTAAGCTTGTCATACTTCCCAGCCCGATAGTTCCACATGTACCCTGTCTTAATTGAAAATTCCACACCTTTAGCCACCTCCCAAGTCAAGACCCTATGATCACTCTCACCAATTGGTGGCAATGTGGTCATATTTGTTACAGCCAAATCCTCAGATGTAATTACTAGGTCAAGCACTCTCTGACCCCTAGTATTTTCCATTACATGCTGTCACAGATTGTTATCCCTTAATAACCGCATAAAATCCAATTCCTTCCTCCCGTGTGTCCTCTCCTCACTCCAATCAATGCGACCATAGTTGAAATCTCCCATAATAATTACCCTCCTTCCACTCATTTCTTCTATTTGCTTGTGCATACTGTCACCACCATCTTTTCCATCACCTGGTCTATAGCAGCACCAATTGTACATTTAGTTCTGCTAGCCACAATCTCACACCAAATGGCCTCAAATGTGCTCTTTTCTCTATCCTGCAATTTCATCATGTATACACCCAGATGATTTTCTTCTGTCACGTAGGCACAGTCTCTCAATTCTTCTATCATCACTTGCTGTTGTGCACCTTTTCCTGCCTTTACCAGTCTGGTTTTGTAGTGACTGAGTCTCCTTATACCTCTTCAAAAATTTAGAAATGCCACCTTTGGTTAAGTTTCCACCAATTGTTCTTCTAATTCGAGGCTAGCTGGTGAAAAGACGTACTGTTGGAGAGCTCCTGAAAGATTTGTGATTTTTGTTGATTTATTAATATTTTGTTAGATTTAGTTGTGTAATTTTAGTATATTATTGTATTTTTATTAGTGTAGTTAGTGTACTAAAGTGTTTTATAACAATCTTTGTCAGGAAGTCACCGCTAGAGGGATTCGTAGTGTGTAGTGTTCGTGAAAGCTCCTGATAAGATAAGCGTTATTTTCAGTTATCGTTGATAAATTTACTTTAATATTGCGTAGTTTTGTTTGCCTTGCGTATCTTAGTGCGTTCTGTTTGTGTGTTTTTGGTGTTTATAATTTATAATTTGATAAAATACGTTACTAGCAAGTATGGCTCCAGTACGAAGGAAAATGGCAGCCAGTAATGATGGTTCGCCATCTTCTTTCAAGAACGGTAATGTAAAGGAGATGATTCAGTGTACTATCTGTGAAATGTATGCTTTGCGGAGTGTGGTTAGATGATAAATCTAACCACAAGGAGTGAATGTGTGTAGAAAATGTAGGGAGAATAAGGAATTAAAGTGTATTTCGGATCGTGAGTGCGATATTTTTGTCAAACTTCAGAATGAAGAAAATAGGGATATGACAAGAAACGGCGAGGTTGTACCAGAGAATTGTGAGAGTGTGTGAATGTAGAAAGGGTGAATGATAGTATTAATGGTTTTACAGAGAATAAAAAAGATGAGATAGATGCAATGAGTGAGATCGCGTTGTTGAATGGTGCGATACAATGGGCAAAACAGCAGCTAGAGCGTATGAGCAAAAGTCGACTGAATGAACCAGCCAATAATAAAAAGTATGACAGGAAAAATAGGCGTATGAGTGTGAACATGAACAAAATGAAGGATAGAGTGCTGTATGGAGACTCGTTAGTACGAGGTGTGTTAGTAGAGGATTTGACAAAATCATACCAACCTGGTGTGACCATAAAGGATGTAACTGAGTCTGTGAACATGAACAAAATGAAGGATAGAGTGCTGTATGGAGACTCGTTAGTACGAGGTGTGTTAGTAGAGGATTTGACAAAATCGTACCAACCTGGTGCGACCATAAAGGATGTAACTGAGTCAATTAGAGAGCAAAAGGAAAGGGTGAAAGAAATGATTGTTGTGGCAGGTACAAATGATTTGAAAGGAGATAAAATGGAAATGATAGAAGACCTGAATGAATTGTTTGAGGTAGCAAAAGAAAGAAAGTCCTTGCACTTTCTCCACAGGTGGAGAAAGTGCAAGGACTGTTCGGTGCATACTGCAGGAATTTGGTCTAAATGCTAGAATTCCACGAAAAAAGCCATTTTTATCTCTCAAACAAAGGTTGAAAAGATTAAACTTTTCAACCTTTTGTTGATTAAATTTCAATGATTTTAATCTCAAACAAAAGATTAAACTTTTGTTTGAGATTTGAGAACCTCTGTCCACTGTCCAGTTAACATTTGCTAAAACAAACGTTAACTGGACAGCAGAACAATGGGACAGTGTTATTTGGAATGATGAGACCAAAATCTCCCTGTTTGGTAGTGAGCATAAAATACGTAAGGAGAATAATCAGAGAAGATTTACATCCTGATTGCATTACACCTACCATTGAAACAACCACTTAGTGTTATGATCTGGGGTTGTATGACATCAAAAGGTGTGGACAGAATTTGCATGATTAATGGGAATATAAATACAAAAATACATAAATGAAATACTTAAGCCCAAACTGAAGCCTTCCGCACGTGATCTTTTTCAAGATAATGAAGCATTTATATTTCAACAGGATTCAGCTCCATGTCAATGTTGCTGCTGTGTGCAAAAGTGGTTTCAAGATAATCATATTCCACCGCTGGAATGGCCTGGGAATAGCCCAGACCTTAACCCAATCGAAAATCCATGGAGCCGACTAAAGAAACTTGTTAGTCAGAAGCAACCCAGCAATAAAACCCAATTAATAGAAGCGATAATTCAATCTTGGTTTCAAATTATAACAGCTGCAGAACTAAAAAATTTGGTTCACTCCATGGGAAGGCGTTGTCAGGCTTGTAATTAATGCTAAAGGTTACCCAACTAAGTATTAACTCACATTGTGAGAATTTTTGTATATCTCATTTTTTCTATGTGTTTCACTTTTCTTCTTTATACTGTTGTTCTAATAAAAAATCCTTCATAAAAGTTATTGCATTGCATTCTTGATTAAATTATCTTTCCATTGATATATAATTTTATAGTATTACTCAAAAAAAAAAAAAATGGTGTTATGAGCCATCAAACCTCAGAAATACACTTTTTCCAAAAGGTTTCCACAATTTTGGCCACTAGTGTATACTGTCTATTCCTGGATGGGTCGGCGGAGAAAGTGGATCCTCTTATGAGTTAAGTTTTTAATTTCAAAGGAGGTTTAAAGGTGGCATTAAGGTTGTATTTCTGTAGTATTCTGTTTATTTTATCTGATATCCCTTTAATGTATGAAATGGTTACAGTTTTATTGTAATCTAGTTTATATTTGTTTTTAAGTGAGGTCGTGTGAAGAATTTTGTTGATAGTATTTTGGTGTAGCCTACCACCACCCAACACAAAAACAAGTTGTGTTTGTCATTAACACACTAAAGAACAGGGCTTTGATGAAGATTTTCTCTAGTGAACAAACACTTAATTCCAAGTGATGGAATTAAACACTTTTAATTCCATGGCTTGCAATTAAAAGTTATCAGCAATATCATCCTGAAAAATGGCTGTAAGGTGGAATTTAATTATAAGTTATTTTTCATTTTAAAGGCAAGCAGCTTTAACAATCATAACATTTCAGAACTTAAGTTTCACGCATTTCCATTTCATTCCCTTAAACAAAACTGAAAAGACATTTCAAAGATTCTATGTAACGAACAACAACAACAACATATACAGCACCTATGAAATGTTTTCAACCACTTATAGAACATTTACAGGCTTTAATATAATCTTAATTTTGCTACTACAGATAAGTCATGTATTCCTGTCATGCACATTTTTGATGTGATGTCAGGTTATCTTAATTGTCCGAACTATAACCCTATCAAGAAATATCAGATGGTTTTGAGCAATATCCGACATTCCTTGACAGAGAATGCGTAATCTTGAATCTCATCTTTTTGATCTTCTGTAGCTTAAGATTTCCCTGCTCTATTATACCTCATTCACTGCTGTCTCTACTATAACCCCAGTCCTGAAAATCATTCTTACCTCTTTAACTTCTAATCCATGAAGTTGAGTTCATGCAATCTAAGTTCAATTTTGCTGGACATTGGTTTTTAATGGAAACCACTTTTAATGGTTTCCTTTTTTGAATTCCACTAGCCAAGCCAGAAGAAAAGCAGAGGTATTTGCTGTAAGTTATAGTTTAAAACAAATCATTCATCCTCTGATCAGAATCCTTCACAATTCTGTCCACTCACCTAATACTCTGGATCTTTTCTTAACCAATTCTCCTTCCACGTACACTGTTGAGGTGTCTGCTTCACTTGGTAATTCACATCTCATTCTTGATTCATTGCTTATGGAAGGTCCTCCCCTCAGTCATTCAAAATCTCAAGTACTTTGATAATTCAACAACACCAAGTGGAAAGATCTTGGTAACATTTACTCCTCCTTTCTGGCGAGACTACTGCTTCCATCCTTCAGATTTGGGAATTTTAAATAGATTGAGCAATGAAAATCTGTAAATCAACATGGATAATTTCTGTAAGAAGATGACAAATATCTGGATCTTTATAAGCTCTTTTGTTTTCTTGGACTGCCCTGGTACACTTGGAAATCCATGGCTTGGATATATGATTTCCAAAAAAGTGTGCCAGGGCAGTCCAAAAAAAGAGCTTACTGTAAGTGGCAAGAGGAAAAACTCCAGCTTCATTCACAGCTTACAATGATGTCCATGATACTTGTGAAACCATCATTAAAAGGGCTAAGTCTAACTCCAATAGAGCTCAATGCAGGAAACTCGTCGGCAGTGTCAATGGCAGTCATGCCTTCTGGTATCTCCCAGAAGCTGTTAGGTGTAAGTTTTGTCCACCTCTTTCTCACCAAAACGGTAGCATTATTAGATCACCTAAAGATAAGGCTGACTTCTTGGCATCATTCTATAAAGAATGATGCCAAGAAGTCAGCAATAACTCCTACAGAAATGACAGAGGGGAAATCACCATCTTTACCTGGAACATGGCATTCATGCTTCCAGTAGTCTTTTACCAGAAAGATATCATAAGGATCTTGAACCTGAGTATCAAAGAAAAGCTTCTAGTTCTGAGAGAATTCCACCACTTGTGCCCAAGAGGTGTGATGATGAACTAATACCTGTTCTTCATCATTTATATGCTATATTATACTCAGCTGGCATTCATCCTACTGCATGGAAGCAAGCCCATATACAGCTACTACCAAGAAAAGTGACAACTGTCCAAAATCCAACTATCAGCCTATAGTTTTCACCTCAGTGTTGTCCAAAGTCATCAACAGAGAACTTCTTCAATATCTAGAGAAATGTGAACTAATTAAGGATCAACGAGAAGGATTTTACCAATGAAGATTCACAGTCTATCTCCTGGCCTGCATCACCCACTTCTGGACACATGCACAGAAATGTTTGGAGAAACCTTTGATGTTGTGCATGACCTCTCCAAGGCATTTTATAGGGTCTGGCATCAAGGGCTTCTCAGCAAATTGCCACTCTTATCTGCCTTCCTCTCTTTATAGTTGGAATACCAGTTTTCTCAGGTTGTTCACTACATGTAATGGCAGAAGATGGAAATTCATTGCATTCGTGGTGGATGGGCCCCTTCAATTTGATTTTTTCTATAAATTCTGGAGAACTCCAAAGCTCTGTGCTCCCACACACTCTTCCTTCTATATCTTAATGATCAACAATCCTATTCATAATTTTGCAAATGATTTCCTCTTCTTTCTCCAAATCTTATAGTGCTCAGATAACTCAAGCTTCAAGGTCTTCTATGGCCAATGCCTTTAACAATGATCTTCTAGCCACTCTCAAATAAGATGAAGATAATTGAATCTTTTAATGCTACCAAAACATATTCCTATTTTATTTCCTGGAAGTAAAATCATGGCTCGTGCTCTTTTGCTTTTCATAGCATTTCACTTACAAGCACGATGTTTTTTCTTCTTAGGTTGCCTTTTACATTTAGCCCATACAAGCACAAACATATCACAACACACCCTCTAAAACATTAAAAAAGAAACTTAGTATTATGCTTTGTTCTAAACATTGCTTCTCATAACACTTTATAAATCCCAACTCTGCCCAACCCTTGAATACTGTTCTCACCTTTTTTTGGCACAGCAAAAAACCTTCCTCAGAATGCTTGAATGTATTCAGAAGAGAGCTACTCACTTGATAGAGGACCTCCTCTCTCTCTCTCTCATTAACTCCTCCAACTGCTTTCACAAATGCGATCTGTTTCTGCATTATCTTATCTATAGGCATTTTCACGAATGCTGCTCCACTGAGCTGGCATTATTTTTACCTGCACCTATTTAAAACTATATCTTTCCTGGTTATAAGTTATTCACAAGTTATATAAGTTAGGTTCATACCATGAGTATAATTTAAGCATCTCTACTTTCTTTCCAATATGTTCATCTACCTTGAAAACATTTATTAATTTTCTCCAAACTATTGAAACTCATATGTTACTTTCAGTTATCTTGATCTCTAAAATAAGGCACAAGAAATTGTAATACAAAAGAAACAATATTTAATTAAATAACTATACAAACATATTTATTTAAATAAAGAAAATTGTAAGAGATACCTTTCTCTTTGACACTCACCCACTTGAAATTTAAATTCAGAAATTAAAAATTTCAACAACAAAGGAAGAAAATTCTGACATTAATCCTCTGATTAAACAACTATAGCTTTTTTACAGTCAGTAAACAATAAAAAAGGGAAACACATTATTTTAGTAATCCTCTTTATGACTATATACAATTATTGTATTTTTAATACAGCTAATTCCAAATAGAAATCTTTTCATCCTGGCTCAAGGTTAACACTCATTATAAATTAAGGAACATATCCAATCTCTGTAACTTGTATACAAATAATCCTCAGGAGCATTTATCTCACTCCAGAAAGTTGAACATGAAAACAATATACATGAGAATAAACTGTTTGTCCCAGTTCTCTAAACACAATCTTCATTACATGAATACCAGTTTTCTTCTTGTCCTCAGCATTCTGTAATACACACATGCATGTACACACAATCACTAAGAATACTATTTGGAAGAAACAACAAAATTTTCAGCTTGAGATAAAATGTTTCATCTTTATTCCATCTGTTGACAGGAAACAGCAGACATGCTTCATTTTTGGGGAAAGAAAGCAGAACTTGCTTTCTTTCCCCAACTTTGAGCTACTGTTATTTCTTACAACAAAAACTATATTCAAGGCCTTCTTCTAAATTAGCCCCTGGTGGGCACATGCTAATTGAAATTAATTACTACTTCCAGATAAGTCCATTAGCCTTCAAATATGTTCTTATATCCATTTCTGGCAGAAATGGCTACTTGTAACTACCTGTTATTTCACAACGAGTTTCCCCCGCCCCTCTCTCTCTCCTACTTTAATTTTCCCTCTCTCTCTCTGTGCATGCACATGCCAGCTTCAAACTTACTGTTATTGGCTGAAAGTGCAGCACACAACTTGAACTAGGTATGCTGCCAACTCCACATATTGGTCTCTCATGCCATCATGTGTAAATTTGCTGAAATCAGCAATACATTACAACATAAACCAGAGTTCCAATTCATTTTAACAAACTTTTTTTTAGACAAAAAGTGAATTTAATTACAATATTAAATTAACTAACGTTAACACGCATGAACCATAGTAGTAGGTTTTTTTATTACCTAAATATTTCGCCCTAGGTATCTTAGGACATCATCAGTACAGTAGAACAGCACTAGGAATGACACAAAGGATAGGGTGCATACGTACAGTGGAATCCAAATTGCGTGCAGTGGCACGTTGCAGCCTTAACTGCGGCCTGAACTTAAATTAGATTAAATTGAATTAAATTAAAATTAAATTACAGTTAAGTTATTTTTACACAATTTTCCATACTTTAGGGATGGCAAGAACACCACTGCGGTTTAGATTTGGTCTGTGAAGTAGGGCTTCAGCACTTTCTTTATATAAGCGTTCATATTTATATGAAGATCTGTGTAGGAGTTTTGTCTTTTCCCAGTGGATCTTGTGGTTTGGGTTTTCAACTCCGTGTTGAGCGAGGCCTGATTTTTGTGGATTGATGAGGCGGATATGGTCTTGATGTTCCGAGATGCATTTAAAAACTGATCTGCCTGTCTGTCCATAATAAGAGAGTTCACAGGAGCATGGAACCTCGTATACACCAGGTAGTAGCATAGGTGAAAGTAACAGGTTGTGGATCTGGTTGATGGGTTTGTAAGTGGCAGTAAGATTGTATTTCTTCATAATTTTCGAGAGCTGTTCGGAGATGCTTTTGATATAAGGTATGGGAATCCTATGGGCTTGTTCTTGTCTAGGTTGATGTGTAGAGAAGTTGCTGATGATTTTTTGAGTTGTTTTGAGATTATATCCATTTAGAGTGGCTATGTTTTTGATGATTTCCAAATCTTGTTTTAGAGAATCCTCGGAGGAGCAAAATCTGTGTGTTCTGGTTACCAATGATTTAATGATGCCAAATTTTTGAGAGGGATGGTGAGCAGAAGTATGGTGAATGTAGCGACCTGAAAATGTCGGCTTCTGATAGACAGAGGTGGAGATGGAACCATCTTCTTTTCTTTGGATGTGTAAATCCAGAAAGGGGATGCCCTGTGGGGATTCTTTTTCTAATGTAAATTTGATCTGTGGATGAAGAAGGTTGATTTTTACTAAAAACTGAAGTAGCTCTTGTTCAGAATGACTCAGACTGCGAAGATATCATCGACATATCGAAGCCAGAGTTTTGGTTTAAACGCAAGAATTTTTTCTTCAAGATGTTCTATGAACAGGTCTGCCAAGTTGGGTAACAAGGGGGACCCCATTGCTGTTCCCTCCTCTTGCTTGTAGATTTTTCCTTTCCATGTGAAGTAACCGAAAGTGATAACAAATTTGAAAAGTTCAACAATATCCAACGGAAATTTTTGATTTAACAGGTCTACAGTTTCTTTATGGGGGATACTGGTGAAGAGAGAGAGAGATGATGTCGAAGCTAATTAGCATGTCAGTTTTCAACAGTTGAAAGTCTTTTATTTTGGCTTGAAATTCTGTAGAATTTTTTATTGAAGAGGTTGAATGGCCTATGTGGGGACGGGAAAGGTTGGATAAGAATTTTGATAACTTGTAAGTTGGGCTACTAATTGAATCACCGATAGGTCTGAGTGGGATGTTGTTCTTGTGAAGCTTGGGTAAACCGCATATTCTCGGAGGTCTAGCACGATATGTCTTGAGTTTTTTTGAAGTTTCTTCATCTAAAGACTTTGTTTCATTGAGTAACTTGTTCAGTTTCTTCTGCTGTCTTTTTGTGGGATCATAGTCAAGTTTTGCATAAGTATTTCATGTCAGTTTTCAACAGTTGAAAGTCTTTTATTTTGGCTTGAAATTCTGTAGAATTTTTTATTGAAGAGGTTGAATGGCCTATGTGGGGACGGGAAAGGTTGGATAAGAATTTTGATAACTTGTAAGTTGGGCTACTAATTGAATCACCGATAGGTCTGAGTGGGATGTTGTTCTTGTGAAGCTTGGGTAAACCGTATATTCTCGGAGGTCTAGCACGATATGTCTTGAGTTTTTTTGAAGTTTCTTCATCTAAAGACTTTGTTTCATTGAGTAACTTGTTCAGTTTCTTTTGCTGTCTTTTTGTGGGATCATAGTCAAGTTTTGCATAAGTATTTCGGTCTCGGAGTAATAGATTCATTTTTCGGTCATACGAAACAGTATCAAGAACCACTGTGGTATTTCCTTTGTCGGCTCTGGTGATGATTATGTTTTTATTATGTTTTAAGGAAGTAAGAGCCTTCAATTCTGAAGGTGGGGAATGTTTAAGACTGAAGGTTTGGCATCGAAAATTATTTTTGCTATTTCAAAACGAAGTTTGTTGGCATCAATACTGGGAAGGTGGCTGATGTTTCTTTCAATGTTTTGTATGAAATCTAGATATGGGAGATATTTAGGGGGAATAGCAAACTTATGGTCCTTTGCTAGAACATTTCCCATAAGATATGGGAGACCTAAATGTCTCCCATCCCGTCTCACGTATCTGGAGTTCTGATGAACAACAAACTAATTTTGAAAGAAAACTGTTGATAGGAAGTTAGTAATAATGTAAGTTTAATGTTATACGAGGGTAGTCTGAAATGTTCTCTTCCTCGACCATAGATGGCAACACTATTGGCGAGATTTTTTTTTTTTCTAAGTTGGTACATCTGTCATAAGCATCCATGTGAAATTGCAAGTCATTCTATCAAGTAGTTTGTTTTATACAGCTGTCTAAAGCAAAAGTGTTGTCTGGTATCCCTTGAAATGGATAGTGCTTTGGTATTTTTAAGCTACATCGAGTTTTTACAAAGGCCCACCCCTTCATGAAAAATGTTTAAGCTATGAAAATTTTTTCTTTAATCAGTCTCTGTATCATGTCTCATGCTTTCTCTGGGTTGGACAATACTCAGATTTGTCTTGTAATTTCAAGCAGGGAATGCTGTCAGCCTGCGGTTATAAAATTCTTTGTAAAAGAAGGTTTAGTGCCAAAAGAAATTCATTTGAAGTTCATAAAAGTTTATGGGCACTCTTCTCCTTCATTTTCGACAATTAAGAAATAGGCTGCCAAGTTTAAACATGGCCATACCAGACATGAAGAGGATCCACGTGAAGGACATCCAAAAAGTGTTACAATACCAGAAATCATTGATCAAGTGCACGATATGGTATTGGATGACTGGCGAGTCAAAGTGTGTGAAATTTCTGAGACTATAGGCATTTCAAAAGAACATGTAAGATATATTTTGCATGAAGAATTGCAAATGAAAAAGCTTTGTGCAAGATGGGTGCTGCAATTGCTCACAGCAGATCAAAAACACACTCACATGAAAATCTCTGAGCAGTGTTTGGAGCATTTTAACAAGAATAAAACTGATTTTGTGCGTCGATTTATTACTATGGATGAGACTTGGACTCACCATTACACACCAAAATCCATACAGCAGTCAAAACAGTGGACAGAAGCCAGTTGTTCAGTACCAAAGATGAAAAGTCGGTTCCATCAGCAAGAAAGGTCATGGCATCAGTGTTTTGGGATGCTAAAGGCATTTTGTTTATTAGTTATCTTGAAAAGTGTAAAACAATAATCGGGGAATATTATTCCAATCTTTTAACCAGACCAGAAGAAAAGACCTGATTTGCAGAAGGAAAAAAAAATCATCTCTCAATCAGGACAATGCACCTGCCCACAAAGGTGTTTTGACAATGGGAAAATTATGGGATCTGCACTATGAATTGTTGGAACATCCACCCTATTCCCCAGATTTGGCTCCCTCTGATTTCTATCTCTTCCCAAAACTAAAACTCTTCCTTGCTGGTGAGCGTTTTTCTTCAAATGAAGAGGGGATTGCAGCTGTCGAGGGGTATTTTGCAGATCTTACTGAGAACCACTACAGGGACTGGATAATGGCGCTGGATCATCATTTGAATAAATGTATTAGTCTTAAGGGAGATTATGTTGAAAAATAATCTTGAAATTATAAATTCGTTTTTTCATTGTTAGGCCGAGAACTTTTCAGACCACCCCTGTATTATCAGAGTATCCTGTACATCCCTTGATATGTTTATCAGAAATTCTGATGATATTAGTGATATATATTTTAATGATTTTGTTCAAATATATAATATTCTTTATAAATATATTGGTGAAGAATCTATATAAGATAGGGAAAATCTATTTCTTTTCCATGTTCAGCATAATCCAATTACAAAGCCATCTTAGAGATCCAATTTCAAATAAGAATATATAAAACATTATAAGACCTCATATTCAAAATCTACAATTAAACTTGTTTACCTCAGCATCCAACCAAACATCCAACTCAGCCATCCTTGATGACTATATACATCTGTACATGTCCCTGCTCCTTTCTGCTGACTTCCTTGTGATGCATGCAACATATGTAAATGGTCTCTATTTGGAATAGGAAGAGAAAGATCCTGGAATGTCTCTTTAGTTGTGGACAACTAAAATAAAAACTTAAACTAAATAAGATGAATTTAAGTTTTTTAAAATTAAATATTTAAATAATCTTTTGACTTAAATTTTATATAACAAAGCAAAAGTTTTGATACAAGGTATTGTGCTATAAAACTTATTCAATAATGGTTAGCATTAATCATTAAGGAAGATTAGTCCATCACCACCAATAATATATTCCGTTCATAAATCACAAACAATTATTGGTACTCCACGAAGTTATTCTTCTTCCTTATACTCTCATGAAATTAGGCCAGGTAACCTGTTGCTCACTAAGTTAATTTTTTTTTGTTTTGTTTTTTAATTATGTTCCTCTATTTCTTTTTTCCTGCGAGTTTATATTCATGTATTATTTCTTAAATATCTTTCCTTTAACTTTCTTTTAGTGTTACATGGTGATCAGCATTCATTTTAGAAATTATGGACTTTATTACAACCATGTTATAAATACCTATTTATAACATGGTGTTTCCTGATGTTTCGACCTTTGTATTAAGGTCATCAACTCGAGTATATACAAATATATAAGGACAAGCTGAGATACATTTCACACCAGTAGAATAACTGGTGATTTGATCACCAGTTATTCTACTGGCATGACCTCTAGTAAAAAAAAATAAAAAATTAAAAATAAAATTAAAAATTAATTGATTAATTAAAAACTACATCAAAGCTAAATTCTATTTAAGATAACATGAGAGAAACATTCTTTCATATAGATAGTTTTCTTACAATAACAATGATGTCCTATTTTTAACATGACAACTGTTATATTAGATTTAGGATTCTGGATTATCTACAGTCCTGTTTATAGTTAACTTTCAGGGAGAAAGAGTTTCATGGGTAGAATATGTGCCTTCCATATGCTTAGGATTTTTAGACCATCATTATTGTTCAGATCGGGGTGGTTGATAAGAATCTCACACGCTTCCTTAAATTTGCATTCATACCATGTTTTGGTGCGATGTAAACAACTGGTGCTTTTCCAGTCAATTCTATGTCAAGTGTTCAGGGCATGATCAGAAAGGCCAGCTTCACCATAGTTATTATATTTAATGTGTCATTTATGTTCCCTTTGTCTGATAGGAATTGCGCATCCTGTTTCCCCTATATATAGTAGATTACAGGTGCAATAAATACGGTATGCTCCAGGGTGGGCCAGTGGAGGGAGTGGGTCTTTGGATGAGTTGAGCAAGCTTTTGAATTTTGCAGGAGGTTTAAAGCTGGCTTTGAGGTTGTATTTCGATAGTATTCTGTTTATTTTATCTGATGTCCCTTTAATGTGAGGAGTGGTTATAGTTTTATTGTAGTCTGGTTTATCTTTGTTTTTTTTACTGAGGTCTTGTAGAGAATTTTGTTAATAGTGTTTTGACTGTACCATTTTTTAGAAAAGTATTGCTGATAACTTTAAATTAGTCTTTCAGGGCTTGTTCATCTTCAAAGCCCTGTTTTTTAGAGTATTAATGACATCTAGTTTTTGTGTTGGGTGGTGGTAGGAGTTTATGTGTGTATATTGGCCGGTATGCGTCGTTTATACGACACATATATATTGGTGTGTATACACGTGTATATATATTGGCCAGTATAAACGACACATTAAATATAATAACTATGGTGAAGCTGGCCTTTCTGATCATGCCCTGAACACGTGACATAGAATTGACTGGAAAAGCACCAGTTGTTTACAATCCAAAACATGGTATGAATGCAAATTTAAGGAAGCGTGTGAGATTCTTATCAACCACCCCAATATGAACATGAACAATAATGATTGTCTAAAAATCCCAAGCATATGAAAGGCACATATTCTACCCACGGAACCTTTCTCCCTAAGAGTTAACTATAACTAGGACTGTAGATAATCCAGAATCCTAAATCTAATATGTCATGTTAAAAATAGGACATCATTGTTACTGTAAGAAACAATCTAGCTATATGAAAGAATGTTTATCTCATGTTATCTTAAATAGAATTTAGCTTTGATGTCGTTTCTAAATAATTATTTAATTTTTAATTTTATCTGTATTTTTTTTTTTTTCACTAGAGGTCATGCCAGTAGAATAACCGGTGATCAAATCATTGTTTCTTTAGCTTACTGAGTGAAATGTAACTCAGCTTGTCCTTGTATATTTGTATATACTCCAGATGATGACCTTAATATGAAGATCGAAATGTTGGGAAATTAAAATAGGTATTTAAAACACAATTGTAAAGTCTAATTTCTAAAACGAATCTTTCCTTTACATGTTCCATCCTACTTTGTTAGCAATTTTGCATTTTCTCTATTACTAGTTAATTTCTGTTCTTGAAATATTTCATGATTATGTTTATGTTCACAGCCAGATGATTTGCAGATATATCTTCTGTAATTCTTTCTTGGTCTTGTTTTTGCACTATGTTTCAAATCCACATTGCACTGAGTGCATTAAGAAAAGAAAAAAAAATCCTCTGTCTTTTAATTTCCTAAAGGAAATATCCAGAGCTACATTACCCTAACTATCTTTTAGAAGGCAGGTGACAACCAGTCTCTTCAACCTTCAAGCCATTCACTGACAGTGAGCTCAAGCTATAAATGAACTAGACTACGGGGAGAGGGGAGTATGATGACTGCAACCATCTCATAGCCCTACATCCTAACAATCATAGTACTGCCTGTAATAGAGCAAGTTACATGGTACATTTTCTTGCATTATTATGAGATTAAAAATCCAACTTTCTGGGAAGAAAAGCCCTATCTGGTAATGCCAGAGATCGACTAACTTGAGAAACGGCAAAAGAAAGGACTTAGCAACTAGAATTATATTTATAAGCCTTCCTTTAGGCAGCCTAATGCTAAAAAGCAAATGCCATTTCTACAGGGCTACACAGGCACAATACATCAGAAACTCACTTGAGGGAAGGGTATTTGTGAAAGTTCAATTTAATAATTTTATTATTTTTGAAAACCTGAAGATTTTTATTACCTTTTTTTTTTTTTATTCATATGAAATATGACATTGTAAGTAATTAAAGAGCCTCCACAGCTCAGTCAGTATAGATGAAGCCCTTTAGTCAGAAAGACCTGGGCTCGATTCTTGTCAGTGACATGAGGAACCTTTATCTGGTCTCTTTCAATGAAAGGTGAGTTAGCCAGTTTCATACGGAAGTAGGGGGTTTTTAGTCCCCGAAAACAGGCAAACCAGCCCCGTGAACACACACAGATTACAGTTATGAATTCTTGACCTTAGGAGATGCAGCAAGGGCTGCATCATGAACCCCTCATTACGGGGATTCTAAATGCCCTAAAGGGATGGTTGAGATCCATCAAGTAATTAAAAGTATTTATTTCTCCATTTCAGTGAAATATAAATTAATCCCTTAACATACAAAGACGTCTGTGACACATCTTTTGTTTATTGCACCAAAATTGATTTTGAATTTTGGTTTCACATATAAATACAACCGAATATAGACTCTAGACAATCTTGTGCCTATTTCCTTTCAGCCGAGAAAAGTTGCCAATGGCGTTATCAGCTATTTCGTTTGCACAAATTCATCATTATTTATCAAATAATGATGAATTTGATTCAGCAAATCACCCTTGCCCAAAAAATTGGCAGAAAAACAACCACTTTCTGATTTTTAAGTGGTACGTTAAGGGGTTTAACAACAAAGCAAACCAAGACAAACCGAAAGATTTTATTCCAATACATGTTAGCATATTAAATCTAAGTGTATTTTACTGGCGACTAAATTTTGATTTACCTCCAAATACCTCCATAAATCTAAACCTTACCAAACTCTGTACAAAAAAAGAATCAAAAGAAATGCTCAAAGAAAAAGGCCTAAATACTATCAACCTTCTTTCATCCTCCAAACAAGTTATTTGTTATACTGATGGATCGTCAGACACCAATATGATTAATGGAGGCGCTGGTGTTCTCCTTCTATTCCAGAAAGGTGAAAAACTTTCGATAAAAGTTGGATTTGGGAGAACTGCTTCCAATTTTACCAGCGAACTTTACGCAATAAATAAAGCATTTGAAGCCGACTTAAAATTATCATCATCTCAACAATCTGAGGGAATTATAATTTACAGTGACTCCAGATCAGCTATGGAGGCAATCAAAAATGGCAATACCAAGCTCACACAAGACACCCATAAACTCTTGAATCAACTAAAGTGTTTAGGGAAAAGTTGCATTTTAATGGATTCCTGCTCATGTAGGCATTGATCACAATGAAGTAGCTGATAAATTAGCAAAAGAGGCCAGAGAACTCAACCAAGGAACTCACATGATAACTCTTGCTGATGCTAATGCACTAGCAAAAGCTAAACTAATTCCACTGAAATCAGTGATACAACATCAAATTCCCGAAGTCAATACTGACAGAAAGACCTTCACCACAATAGCAAGACTACGAACAGGACATTATAGAAGAAGGAGGATCAATACAGATGATACGAGAACATATAACAACTGCAACAACTGCCCCAATACCAAACTGACACCCACTCACATCTTTACCTGTCCAGCAATTACATTAGCCTTGCAAGAAATAGATCCTAATATATTCTCTATACAAACAAAATAACTGACATAGCCAAAGCATTTCAAGGAGCACATGGAAACATCTAAGACTCTTCAAAGGACAACACAACAACAACAACTAAATTTCAATATAAATAAGTAGCAAAGAGTACCTGAAAAGAGCAAACAATGAATATTACAATTTTCATAGAGCTCTTGAATGGAATAGTTTTTTCTATAGGCTAATTTGAATAAAAGAACAAAAATGTAATTCTTCTGTATATGATTAGAATACATTAAGTTACCAAAGGAAAACATGAAAACTTCAAAGAAATGTTATATTTCTTCATTATTCCATAAATTCTAATAATTCCTAATATATTAGGAATATATGTTATTACAAGTGACAATGAAACAGAGTGAATTCTTATGATGTTACACAGTGACATTATAAGAATATGAATTAATGGAAGAAAGGATCACATACCATATTTACTCGAATATAACTTGTCCTCGCATATATCTCGTACCCCTAATTTTACTTTAAGAAAAGAGAAATTAAAAAATTTCATATACCTCACACACGAAAACAAGTTAAAAACTTTAAGAAATAGATAGTGAATGTTATGGCAGTTTCAGATATTTTGGAATTTTGTTGAATAGAATCAAGATTTCAACTCGATAATCATCTGCCTGCCTTTGTTGTTGAGTTGTGCAATCTTTTGTTAATAGCACACCAATCATATGTGAGACCAGTAGTAGCGGTAGTGAATAGTAGATTCTTGGTAAGTCACACCCATTTCCAGTTTTTATAAATCATGGTAATCTTATGATTCCTAAATGATAAAAGGACAAGCAATAATGAAACTGTTTGTTTTAATTTATTTACAGAAGCATTGTCGCTAAAGATTCAAATATGTTATGCGATGAAGGTGAGTGGCCAATCGAGTAAATAATGTTGATAATTTAAATGCATTCATTTTCTAAATAATGTGAGCAATTATAAATTATAATGAATACTGAGAATTTAAATATAAACATCAATGTAATTTTTTCCTGAAAAACTTTAGTTTCCGAAAATCCCTGCATATATCTCCCACCATGATTTTTAAACTTTTATTTTACTAAATTAATTTTTTAATTTTAGGGAAAAAAGTGAGAGTTATATCCGAGTAAATATGGTATATAAGAATACAATGGAAAAGTGAAATGTCAGATGTCAAAACATACGTTACTCGGAAAATATCATGATCATCACAAAAACAATGAAGGGTACTGCTAACACAGTTTTCTCTAAAAAATCAAATTATACAATATCTGTGAAGCTCATACCTGCAAGAAAAGGAAATGATAGATGTACCAAGTGACTGAAGGAACAGTGATAGATAGAAACATGATACATAGTGAGGTGACTGCTATCAGATGAAAGTGTGAACAAGCTGGGCATGAAAAAGAAAAGGAGGCAAATAGAAGAGTGAAAACAGGATGCATATAAAGAGCAAAATGAGGAACATCAAAAAACAATGAATGACAGACAAGAAATAAAACATGGCGGTAGCAGGAAAGTGGGTAACTGAAAAAAATGGAATGATGGCGAGATGAAAACCTACAAAAACACTGGAGGAAAAGAAGACATTATTGCTGAGATTGTCTTCAAAGAAATGTACATGGGAAAAAGGAGTGAGAATTCAAATTGTCAATGAAAGTGAAGAATGTGGAGAAACACATTTCTAAAGGTCAGCCTTATGCTCTTTGAAAAGCCTGGATGGGTGGGGGGAAAAGGATGTAAACATGAAAGTAATAATAAATGAACTAAAAATGCACTGAAATGCATGCTTTCTCATCAAGCTACCACAGCACCTTTTTCATTCCATTTGTTGTATTCTTTGGGACAACCTTCCTTATCAAACCTACAGTCTCCAACTATCCAAAAAACAATATTAGTAGATTTTGGTCGATTCCTTCACAGTTAACTCTTACTCAAATATGGTACAAATGTGCAACAGGTTCTGTACGTCTCATGTTGGACTGATATAAAAAAATCACACTGGGAATAGTAATTAGTTTAATAATGAAATTAAACTAAAAGCACAAAATATTTCAAATGTCTTTTATTATCAATGTATAACAATAACATGATAAGTAAACATTCAAAAACGTAACCAGTTTATCAGTACATGAAATGACTATCATCTAGATATTGATGCCTGTTTTCATGTGTGTGAGAGAAAATGATTAAGAAGGAAGAAAGAGAACAAACAGAAATTAAGAATACATCAATGAAGAAGAGCTCCAAAAATGCCAGAGTTCAAAGTGAGTGTAAACTGTATCCTATAGCAGATTCAACTGGAAATCCCACTGCATTCCAAATATTTATCTGATCTAACTCCTCTTACAAGCCATATAAGATCAAGAACTAAAAATTCTTCTGATTTGTCATGTGGCAAAGGCATTCATATCATCTGCCACTCATTCTATCCTTTTAACAGTATTGACTCAAAACACAATTACAAGTATATTATTATTATTCAGGCCTCCATGGAGTCAAAAGACTCATCGTGGGAGGTCCTTCCTAAGAAACACGTCTATCATACCACTCCTTAAATGCATTGACCGTTCTCGCTCTCACCACTCCATGGTTCAACCACCCTCCATGCAAAGAAACTACTCCTCACCCTCTTTCTCACAGTTTCCTTTCGTAACTTCTAGGGATGGCCCCTTGTCATGACTCCTTCCCGCTGTTCAACCAAGCGAAATAATTCCCCAGTGTCAACCCTGTATCCACCTCTCAGCAGTTTAAAAGTCTCAATCATATCACCCCTCCTTCTTCTATCCACCAAACTCTGCAGTCCACACTCCCTCAGCTGATCCTCATAACTAACATTGTACAGTCCCAACACCATCTTTGTTATCTGCCTTTGTACCCTTTTTCGCAATTAATTTATCCCCTTCAAATCCTGGGGACCAGATCTCAGAACAATAGTCTAAGTGTGGTCTGATCAGAGTCTTATACAACAGAATGATAACCATTTTATCTCTGCAGGTCAGTGTCCTTCTCATTATTGCAGCAATCCTCTGCATTACCATCACTACCTTTGCAATAAGTCCCCTAAATTTCAGGTTTCTATCAATCATCGAACCCAGATCTCTTGTCTCTCCTACTTCCTGCAGTTTAACTCCTCCCATAGAGTATGCAGCATCCCATCGATGTATCCCAAACCTCAAGACCTTACATTTTGCTGCATTAAATTGATAACCCCATTAATTTGCCCATCTACCTAGCTTATTCAAATCCTCTTGCAAGGCTACCACATCTTCACTATTACTAATAACCCTTCCCAGCTTCGCATCATCATCTGCAAACAACTGAATATCCCCTTGCAATCCATGGACAATGTCATTGATATAAAGGTTAAACAATATTGGTCCCAGCACTGAGCCCTGTGGAACACCACTTGTAACCTTCTGCTTCTTTGTTATTGCTCCACCATACACAACTCTCTGATACCTATTGAACAGCCAATCCTGAATCCAGTTGACCAATCTGACATCCAGATTGGACACCCATGTGCTGCAACTTGAATATCAGCTTATCATGTGGCACCCTGTCAAATGCCTTTATTAAGTCTAGGAAAATGGCAGTATATGCCTTTCCCTCATCTAATGCGCTTGTAACTTTATCATAAAAGGCTAGCATATTGCTAAAACAAGAGCGCCTCTTCACAAATCCAAGTTGACTCTCAATGATAACATTACCCTCATCTGCCCAATGCTGTATATGGTCCCTCACTACTTTCTCCAAGAGCTTACTAACTACTGATGACACACAAACTGGCCAATAATTAGAAACCAGTCTGCTACCGCCCTTATGCAATGGCACTATCTTAACCGTCCTTCCATTCCATGGGCACCTCTCCTGCAGCCAGCCATTCATTGAAAAGCCAGGTCAAGGGCACTGTCAGTTCCTAAGCACATTCTCTCAAAACTCTTGGTGAAATACCATTTCTGATGCAATAACCAAATCCAAAACTCTTGAACCTCTTGTTCCCTCTGTTACATGGCCTAAGACATTTGTTCCTCAAGAATTCTAGAAATTCCATTCCCTTATTGCTACATGCATCTTCCTTTCCCCAATCTATACTGCTGTAGTTAAAATCTCCCATAACAATCCTTCTTGCACTTGCCACACTCAACTGTCTCAACATCTCCTGGTCCCAGCCCTCTGTGCTCCTTGGTCTGTAGCAATACCCCACTAAATATCCTGTCTTGCCCACCTCTACCTCACACCATATGTTTTCAAAATCATTAGTGTCACAGCCTTCCAAAGCCTCCACTCTTAGAGGACATAGGTTGTCCCTTATCATAAGCAGTACTCCACCACCACCACCACACTTTCCCTTTTTAAAAGAATATTTAAAGAATATATTTAAAAGAACTCTCGGGGGACCCTTTAACCCCTAGAGAGTGCGTCCCCTGGGTGGCGGATAGGGGAGACCACCATGTGTGTGTGCGCATGCGTGCGTATTTGGTGGGATGGTCCGAATATACTGAATAAGGACTCGTGGGCCGACAGGGCCAATCATCTTGATTGTAAGGGAAGCGGCACTCCATTGGACCCCCTAGCTGGATCTATCCTCTCCTTCTACTACTTTGAGGATGATCCACTTACTTTAATCTTTCCTATAAGGCCATATCAGCCAACTCTTCTTATTTTATGACCCCTATGCTATTAGAGTACTCAAGGGCCATGGGGTCTTTTCATTTCTGGCCTTACAACTATGTCCTCTCTATAAATCTTACTATAATTCCTCTATAATCTACTCTTTCCCCCTTCAATATACCCTATTCGTCCTATGGGTTTAAATTCGGAAGAAGGCTAGTTCAGAAGCCTTAAGGTAGCAGCCCTATCACTGAACTATTCCATCATCAGGCTAGTCCCCTGACATGGAGAACATAATTCTACTAGTAAGCTGACAGAAAAAGATAATCGGATTGGATCTATAGGAAACGACCCTGGAATGGAAAAGGTAAAACAAAAATGGAAACGACAAAATATAATACACATAGCAAACTGGAATGTAAGAGGAATAGCATATAAAGAAATAGAATTAGACCAATTATTAAATGAAACAAATTTTAAAATAGCAGTAATCACTAAAACAAAAAAGAAATTAAAAGGAACCATGAGAACTGAAAATTTTAAAGTGATATACAGTGGAGTTGACAGAGACCAAAGAGCACAAGCAGGAGTCATGATTTGGATTCATAACTCCCTTTCAAAACAGTTAAAACATTATAATTATGGAATGAAAGAATAATAGAAGCTAGAATAAAAATAGATAGAGGCTATTTAACAATAATTGGTTTATATGCCCCAAAAGAAGGAAGAGAACAGGATAATGTTGATTTTTATAATCAGCTACAAAACATATATAATAAAATAAATAAAAAGGATTACATAATTTTAGCAGGAGACTTAAATGCAAGAATTGGAAACACGAAAATTAATAATAATATAGGAATACATGGAGAACATACTCTAAACAAGAATGGTAAAAAAAATGATTGACATTGTAGTTTATAATAACCTAAAAATAATGAATTCCTTCTATAAACATAAAGACATACATAAATATACTTGGGCAGCAAAAGGATGGAAATCAATATTAGATTACTTTATACTAAATGAAAAGACATCCAAATTTTCACTAGATGTTAGAGTTCACAGAGGATATGAAATAAGCAGTGACCACTTCCTTGTTAAAATAAAATTACGATTACCACCTAAATGGCTACAAGTAACAAGAACAGAAAGAAAAATTGAAACATTTGTTTATAAAACTAGACTATTGAATGACACAAATATACAATGGCTATATGAACAAAGAATTAACCAATATCTAGACAAAATAAAACAAAATGAAGAAATAGAAATAGAATGGCTTTATAAAAAAAGATACTAAATGCAGCAGCAAATGAAAGCTTAGGAAAGACCAAAAAATTCAATAAAAGGAAAAAACTGAAGATTCGGGATGATACAATGAAAGAAATAATCAAAAAGAAACCTATCACAAATGGTTAAGCAGTAAAAGATTAGAAGATGAAATAGAATATAAAAGAATAAGAGCCATAGCTAAAAGAGAAGCCAGAAAAAGATACAGAGAATCATGGAACAAATTGTTTCTAATTTAGAACATTATTTATATAAAATAAGACCCAATGTATATAAAATTTTGAAACACTTAAATGCAGATACCAAAGAAAACATAAAATCAAACACTGAATTGAAATTAGAAGAATTTCTAAATTACTACACAGAATTGTGGATAGACAAATATTTTAAAAAAGACAATTGGCAAACAATTCACGAAAATGAAAAGGAAATAACTAAAGAAGAATTAGAAATCAGCCTGAAAGAAACAAGAAACGGAAAATCACCTGGAGAAGATAAACTAGGTTCAGAACTATATAAATATGCAGGAACTAGATTCAAAGAAAGACTCTTATTATTTTTAAATAAAATTTATTAAACTGGTATCCCCCCCCCCCCAATAGAATGAAAAAAGCAATTGTGATTCCTATCTTTAAAAAAAGTAATAGAGATAACTCTAAAAACTATAGAGTATACTAAATTCCTGTTACAAAATATATAGCAGAATCTTAAATAGCAAACTAATGAAATATTCCGAAAACTTTATTTTAGAAGTACAGAATGGATTTAGAAAAGGACGATCATGCATAGACCCGGCCTTTTGCCTAAAATAAATAATAGAGAAAAGAAGAGAATACAATTTAGAAACACTTATTGCATTTATTGACTTTGAAAAAGCATTTGACAAAGTTAAAAGAAACATATTATTTAACATATTAAAAGAAAGACAAATACCAAATAATATCCTAAAAGCTATCACAAGTATATATGAAAATAATCAAATACAAATAAGATTAAATCACGAGCTATCATACACGAGAGAGATAAACCAAGGGGCCCGACAGGGATTTCCCCTCTCAGCAACTCTTTTTAATATCTACTTAAATGAAATAATAAAAATAAAATGGAATAAAAATTTACATCAAGGAATTAAACTTTCTTCTACAGTAAACTTAAACACTCTCCTCTTTGCCGACAACCAAATAATAATTACAAATTCTGAAGATAAACTACAGAAAGCTATTTTAGATCTAAATGAGATATCCAAAGATTATGGTATGATAATATCAACAGAAAAATCAAAAACTATGGCCTTTAAAGGACAAGATCCAGCAAGAACTAAAATAGTAATAGATAACAAGATCTTAGAACAGGTGAATTCAT